>NW_003456420.1:190007-355726 GCF_000151425.1 Trichophyton rubrum CBS 118892 | reverse complement strand
CAACTCAGCGGCCAATCCCTATTAATTCCGCGGACAACCAAGTATCGCCTAGAAGATATTGCACTGTGATAGGACTTTTGTTACATTGTTGGTCTGGCAACTGACATCGACTGAAGCTTGTGTATTCCATGCTCGGGGCTTGTAGATAGTTGATCTCTTCAATGAGCAGATCGAACATAATTTGCTAGAGGACCGTTGCCCTCAACAGAGTGGACCTGCGGCCTTCTAATGAACCCCCTCAATGATAAGATTCATATAGATTGGTAGGACAGCCAGAGATATCGGCCAGTGGTTTTGCAACAGCCATCATCAACCAGAATTGGAGTGGATAGGGTCAACAAGAAGCGAGGCAGCGCATAAGGGAGTGAGGTCCTGGTTATGGTGTCTCTGGTTGGAAGATTCATGACAAGCCATCCTATCTCGACACCATTGGGGCTTAGAGACAAAGTCGACGGCGGAACTGTCTAGCAAAGAACGCATGCCTTCCATATCTCGGATGGTGTCTCCGTTCTAAATATCCAGCCAGAAAGGGTCCTTGGGCGCCATGTGGATGTGGAAGGGGGGGGGGGGGGGGGCAGTCTTCCGGATGGGCATCCTCCCAAAAAAAAAGCCCTTGAATCATACTGCCTCCCCGGCCCAAACGAATATATTCCGGGATTTTGATATCAATGTGTCTAAAGAATCCCCTGGGAAACAAGGAGTTGCAGGGCATGGTTCTAGTGCTGGTCGAAGCAGCAACAAGCAGGGCAAGTAGTGAATTTCATGGACATGCAAAGTGATGCTGTATCCCCCGACAAGGGGACGGCAAACACATACCTGCAACCCAATAGGGAGAGGGAGGAAGGGAGGCAGTTTCCTGTGGTCAGAAATAAAAAAGGAAGAAAAAAGGATTTGAGAAGTTGGGGGAATTCAGGGGGTTTATATAGACGGCATCTACGGTCAGTGAATGTCAAGTCAAGCAGTGATTAATGGTCTGTCATTCAATGTCTATCAAGTTAGCCTGCCACCACAGTGACGTGGTCTCTTAATTTACTCAAGCCGGCTTCACCGTCAACATTCACCTGTACCTGTCCAGCGGGATCCAGCAGCAGTGACATATCTCGGCTGCCTGCAAGTAAGTGAATGGCCAGGGGCCACCGCCACTCTAACCCTCCGCAACATCGTAGCTGTTTGACTTGTGCTTGGGAGTAAATTTGAAGTCCTTGTCCGCTGGGCCAAGGAACATTTCACTGCATACAGGGAAGATGCATTAGTGACTACTCTTTCTTCAACGAAAAGAAAAAAACGGGTGCATGCAACGCATGGAATAGCGGTAAGGTGTTTTGGTCACTTACGAAATTTTGATCCAGTCAAGATAGTTGTCGCTTGAGAGCAGTGTCTCCAGATCATCACGGCCTCTCCATGCAGGGGGCCGGTCATTGATCTTGGGCGGAAGGTATTCCAGGATACCGACTGGAACATATCTGCAAGTAAAGCTCAGCCATTCCAGCAAGAATCGTCTTGTGGTTCCGATTCCGTGCTCGTCAGATCCCCATGCCTCAAGGCCGTGCTTCACGGAGCGCTCAATATACGCTAGTCGCTCAGAGGACGATTTGTCCAAGTATTGACCGGCTTGAATTTCTTCAAAGATCCAAGGCTTGATTAGCGCACCTCGTGCTACCATTACACTGTCAACGCCAGACTTGTCAATGGCAGTGTTGTAATCTGCATGTGAGTAGCAGTCTCCGTTTCCAATAAAGTATACTTTCCCTCCTGGCGGTAGAAGTCTTTCATCTGGCTCCCGGACGGTATCAGAGACCTCATCTCTCTTTGTATTAAGTCGTTTGACCAACGCTGAGCATTCGGATATATACTCCCAGTCGGCTTCACGCGTGTACCGCTGCTGACGGCTTCTTCCATGCAGAGTGAGTGCGCCGATACCCGCTGGCCCTTGTCCAAGTTCGTTGGACTCGTAACCACCGATAACCAGACGCTCCGCTAGCTTGAGCGCAGTGGGATAGTTGTCCTTTGTGCCCATGCGGATTTTGGCAGAGATGGGGACTTCCCCTGAAACTGCATTCATACCACGGAGGATCTTCTCCAGCTTAGACGGATGTTCCAGAAGTGCAGAGCCGGCTCCATCACGGTAAACGAGATCTATTGGACAACCACAGTTGAGATCAACGACACGGAGATGCGGACAGAGAGCGGTGAGGATCTCCGTAGCTTTCAATGCTTGCCATGGCCTGTTTCCTGCAATCTGGGCTCCAAATTTGAGATCGCGAGAGTGATCGTATCCCTTAACGACGGGTTGCTTGGGTGATATTGTTGGGGGTAAAATCTCAGATTCATGGGCCTTCATCAACGCCCATTCTCCCTTGGTGCCTTGCATCAACGGCAGGCTCATGGCCATTTCAGAGTATGTAAACTGGGCGCCTAGCTCAACACACAGCCTCCTAAATGGCAGGTTTCCCTGGGTCGTCAATGGTGCAAGGACAGGCGTCTCGGGTCCAAAGTAAAGTCTTCTCTTTTCTGACGGTAGAAAAGGCGGTTCTGTATATCGAGCTCTATTCTCTTCAGAGCTCTCTTTTGCCTTGGTCTCGCCATTGCCGTTTGTCTCTTCCTTACCGTTTGTTTCTTTACCGTCAGCTTCCTCCTCTTCGAAGTTTCGCCCGTGAAATCGCTCTTCCAGCTCCTTAGACGTCACCGTGATCCAATCATTGAACGCATCCGCCTTAGGTGTCAGGTACTTCTTCCTTGTCATCAACTGTTTATTCTCCGTTGATACCAGGTTCACAACTCCCAATTCTGTGGCATTAATCGAGGAGGTAGTCGCTGAAGATGATAGGGCCTTCTTTTTCTTCTCTTCATCTTCAACTAAAATCAGCTCTTTCCTTCCGTCCTCGTGTTCTCGCTCAGCCATATGCGACCCAACAAACCGACACCTCCAGCCTGCAGAGCATACACCGAAGGCATCCCAGACAGGACAAATTCCGCCAAAAGTTGTTAGATCCGCCTTTTTGTGCTCCTTCAGATACTTGCGTAGATTGTGCTCGAACTTGCAATTATCACCATACTGGCACGGTTTTGGCGAGAATTCTGGGTTATGTGTAATGGTTCCGCATAGACCCTTCTCATCATGCGATCTCTGAAAGCGACGGTTTGTATTTTTGCCCTTTTGCTTTTCGCGGCGTTTCTTGCCCTGTTTGCCCTCGCCGTCTCGGTCGTTGTACCCAGCTGCCTCAGCAGCGTCGTCATCTCGCCCTGAATTATTATTAGCTGGCGCATCGGATCCGTCTTTAGGGAATGTTATAATGTATCTACGAATGATTCCGGTTAGCACTGCTTTCATGAGGTAACGAAGCGGAGGGATATAAGTACTCTGCTTTTATTGGCGCCAGCCCCTTTCTTCGCTCTGAGCTATCTTTAGGCTTAAGAGAAGTAGTAGCTAGCGATTCATCGTCCAATTTCACTCTCTTCGATGGCGGTCCTTCAGTATCGTCGCGTGTTCCATCACTGGCGCTTTCGAGCGGTCGTCCCTTTGAAGCTTCCGGCTCTAGCGCACCAGAAGGCGCCGACTTTTGCACATCGGAGGACATCCTTAATTCAGATAGACGACATCAACCAGCGTCTAGGACGTTGGTTTGCGCTCGTTAAATAATTGAAGCGCAGTCGTGGGCGAAGATGTGGTTGCTTGGTCGATTTTTATACAAAACGAAGAGATTTATTTAACCTTTGCTTTCTGGGGGTCAAACCTTAAATATTCCGAGAACCGACGGCAGTCAAAAGCCATTAATTGCACTGTAAAAGTTTATCTATTCTATCTATATGCAAATACATGAATGAGTAGGTGAGGCGGGTTAAGATGCAAACAGTCAATAGTCTATTTTTGCTACCGTATATGCATATGAGAAGGAAAGAAGGATACGATATCCTCAATCCTGCTTTGAGGGTATCAAACCAGCGCGCAGATAAAAAAAAGGCAGCCGTCCCAAAACTCCGTCAAATGTCTAAGGTCATAAATAGTGGGTTCAGGAGATTTCCATGCCGTCCTCTTCGTCGATGTCAAGGTCGTCTTCCAGTCCTCCTGCAGCAACGGCCACTCGTGGTCTTCTTGGGCTCGTGGCGTCGTATCTTTCCGCGAGGATATCACGCAACTCAGCCTCATGCCCAGTCAGAATTCGAGCTTCGGTGTCGACAACCTCGCAGAGGTCGATCATACTCTGTTTGCTGAGCAAGCGGAACCCTTCGCTGCGAACGATTCTACCCCAGTTTGCAAGACAGAAGGAAGCAGCACGGCGCCTGAGCCAGTCTTCATCAGTGCGGCCAGCTCGTTCCCAGATAATAGCTGCAGTATCGACATCGAGTTCTCGGCTAAGGCGGTTCACGCAAAGAAGTCTAAGTTTTGGCATGTCATACATATTTGCCATCACTAGCATGCCTGCAACCTCGAGGACGCTGGGGCTGACTTCAGAATCCCCAGAGATACAATCTGTGTATAGATAGTAGAGAAATGCTCTGACGACACGGTAGGGCTCTGGTATGTGCATTCTGTTCGTGTGGTATTCTGCCATTTTCGCAGCATAAAGGCGTTGGAAGTGAGGCCATCGGGCATACAGTATGATGCGATGAACGTGTATCGGCGGAGATCTTGCAGCATCCTCTGGCAGAAATTCTGGCGCTCTTTCGTCCCCTTCAGATTGGCCGTACGAGAATTCAGCATCGTCCATATCTGCGGTAATAATGAAATCTGACCCACAACCAGACTCTGGGGGCTGGTCAAAGACCGAAGCAAGCCCAGCACCGAGGTTGCTCAGGGTATTTTGCCGCTCGGAGGCAAGGATGCGATTCTGCTCCGTAGCTTCCCGGCCCAATACCCCGTACTTTTCAAGATCGATAGTAAGTATGGCATCGAGTCGGTTATCTCCCCCAAGGTCCAAGTTTCCAGAGCTGGAGCCAAACAGCCAGGCTGTACTTCCGGCTTCATCAATGGTACAGTAATGCCAGCGGTTTTCAACCGGGAATATCTCCTGGCCACTTGCTAGTTTCTGCCAGCGTAGGGAGTCCATCTCCATGGTGGACAGGTTACATTCCCAGGGTTTGACTGTTTCGGAGGGTGTGACGAGATCGAGGAGTAGGCCCGATGAATAAACGTGGAAGTGCGTTCCAGACCGTAGAGCCGGTACATACGGTCCTGAGTGAAACTTGAGGGAAGATATGGCACCTGGTGCAGTCGGTTTACGACGAGAATTTGCTGATCGGATCTGGGTGTTAGCGGCATTGGGAGTGAAACTGTTCAACCGTCCAGTCGTTGGCGGAGTATTATTTGGAGAGTCTAAACTGATTAGTAGGTGGTTTCCATTATCTGGGATGAATTTGGCGTCATAATACCTTGCTCTGTCGAGGAGATTCTCTCGAGTGATGGGGTACCCTTGAGATCCAGCCACCACAGATCTGTGCATCGCTCCATATCCGCACCCAGTCCACCAAAAACCCAGAGACGACCACCCCATACCCATGCAGCATGGTCGAAGCGAGCCACAAACCTCCATGTGCGGGACCACGTCCATGTTTTGAGGTCGAGATAGCAGATATCGTCGAGTATAAGGTTTGATTCCCCTGTTACACCGCCGATCACAAACAGTTTATCTTCGTAGATGACGGATGCATGTCGAGCTCTTCCTCGTGGGGGTTTCCCTCGGATTTCGGGCGATGTCCAGGTTGCAGTTTTGATATCAAATACAATAACGTCGTTAAGGTGTTCAGGACGTTCATTCTCTCCTCCAAAAACGATAAGTTTGTCACCCTGGTAGAAAGACGCGGTATGTCCTGGGGAGAAACCACTAGTGTTAGCCACTTGAGACAGAGTAGAGATAAACGGCAAGAGTATCTGAAGGACTAACCCATGCGAACTCCAGGAATGTCCCCGAAGTTATCAACTAGAGCCCATCTCCGGGTAGTGAGATCTAATTTTAAGACGTGGTTGTAGACTAGAAATCAACAGACAGGGATGTTAGGAGCCAGGCGTGATTGTAAGCTATGATAGACCAATGGGATTAAACGAACCCTCATCCGTCTCCTGGTCGAAGCCTCCAAAGGCATAGATCTCATTATTTCCGCAGTACGTTATGGAAGCATTTACAAGACAGATTGGGACCTGTCCAACCGCAGTCTCCAGCTTAGGGCTGCTACCGTCACTGCTTCCGCGGCGACTCTTAGGCGGGCTAGTGGGCATGAGGTAGGTGGGTGTCGAAGTGCCGTTGAGGTGGTAGTTGGAAGAGTGTTGGTTGGGGGGACGATTCAAGCCAGGGGCAGTGTTGTTAGACAAACCACCAGCGTTGCTGTTCAACGAGAGGTGGGCTGGCTGCTGAGACCCAGCCCCATTTGGGGCCATGGAGAATGACATGCTGGGCGATATGGGGCTGTTTTAGCAGCTACTCTGGAATAATAGTCACGTAAAACTTTTAACGGACAACAGACTGGTCAGAACTCAGCCCACAGCATCAGACGTCGGATGTTGGCCGCTTCAAACAAGTTCAGGCCCTGCCGCTGTCTCTCAAGGTTGCATAGGGCAGAGGACGATGGGATGATATCACCAGAAGGAAAAAAGAAGAAAAAAAGTTAGAAAAGCGCGCGATTACTTAAGCGCGGCGGCAAAGGTAGATCACGTGTATTATTAGTCACCATTTAAGCCTTGCGGCACGACCGCGGCTCTATCATCTCCCTTCCCACGACATAGGTACTCTGTAGGTACCTGCACTTATACATCCTTATCTTGGTTTTTATTCGAATATACTAGTTGTAATTTTTTCCAATGGCGTGAGCCAGGATTTGGACTTTTGGAGCTTGGCTGTGAAGTTGAACTACCTGGAAGGCTACTTCTACCTGCGATCCCAGGATTGTGATCAGCCTGCTATCTCCGTTACAGCAAATGTTGGCAATTCAGTCCTGTTGGAATCGGCACTTTGCGGAGTCGGCCTTGGATTGATGAATCTATTACTCCATCCATTCTGTACTTCGAGAGAACCGCTGTCAAGATGTGGACTCCTGTAGAACTCCCATATTTCCGCGATACATATGGCTTACCCGCACCACTCCCTACTACAGATGAGATCATGGCGTCCATGACACTTCTTAAAGATCGCCTTGGACAGAAGATGTTACGAGTTGGCCAGCATTTTGTTGTCAAATATGGCCAGGACACAAGTGAAGTAGAGGGACACAATCTTCTGTTTGTTGAGCATAACTTGCACAACATTGTCTGCGCGCCACGGCTCTATGCCATGTATCGGGATGCGGATGATAGATTGTTCCTTATTATGAAGTTCCTCGAAGGAGAATATTTGGACGGACTTTGGAAAGCGCTCTCTGATGATGAGAAGTCGCATATTATGTCCAGGTTAAAGGACATGTTCGCGGGATGCACTCTCTACCTTCGCCTGGTTTCTACGGCAGCGTTGACAAAGGCTGTATGCCTCATCATTTTTTCTACCCACATCCCGCGGACCAGAGTATATCTGGGCCTTTTCTTCATGAAAACGAAGTGAACAACGCTATAGCCGGCAAACTCCGTAGCATTTATACCTACAACAAAAAAATACAGCTACAAGTCCGATTTCTACGAGCGCCACCTCTCTCGTGTACTCTCAGGCCACCGACCATTTTCGCACTCTGAGAACTATAGAAAGAATATCATGATTCACAAAACTAACAAACATACCCCAGAGAAGTGCGATTATATTGTTGCACTGGTGGACTGGGAATACGCAGGCTGGTATCCAAGTTACTGGGACTATGCGATTTCATTTACACATTTTCATTGGGACGACGATTGGCCAGAAAGATTCGAGAGCTTTTTAGAACCTTGGCCTGCTGAGGCAGCTCTGGTGAGAATGTTCTACCAGGAAATATTCTTTTAGATTTGGAAAAACAGGCTTGAAAGATCGAGATCAACATATGCAAAGTTATGAGGGTAACCAAGTAATATGTGGTTATTAAACATAAATGGTAGAACACCATTATATTGGTGGTTTGGAAGCTCATATCAAGGCGCCGGATTTAAGCCTAGCTCTATGCTCTCCCACCTGAACCAAACACGTGACATTCAGGGGCCATGCTTGGCGGATCCACTTATGCGGCGTGGAAAAACTTTAGTTACCGCTAGTCCGACAACGGTTAGTGTGGCTTGGCAGACGTTGCCCTGGAAACGGTGAAATGTAAATAAAAGAACTCCTGGAGCTCAACTTCATCTTCAATTCTTCTTCTTCTTCATCCTCGTCCTCATCCTCATTCACCCTTATTTCTCCCTTCGTATCTCTTTCAAGTCTTGTCGACGACTTATCTCCTTTACTCTGCATCTCTTTGCTATACGTACTTGCATTACTGGAGCAGAGTTACCCTTGCATCGGCCTATATAGATCGGCTCTATCAAAAAAAGCGACCTGAATTCTACCTCTTTCCCTACTTGCGTTCCCACCAACTGTATAACTTTTCACATCTACACGCAATGTCTACTGCTACTGTGTGCACCCCCATCAAGAGCCATCACGGCCTCTTCTCTACAAAGACCGCTGGCGGCCGCATCCCCCTCACTCCTTCACCCCGCGCCAGAAACGCCAGCTTCTCAGGAAATCTATCCAAGGATGATGCATCTCCCTTCACTCCACCTCGTCAAACGGGTGATGGTGCTCGATCAAGCTCCCAGTCCGTCTATGGCAATGGCAACCTTGCCTCCCACTTCGCCAAGTCAGTGACCAAAACTCGACAGGCTTCCAAGGGTAACTACCGGGACTCCCCAAAGTCCAATATTGCCCGCGTCAGACAAGAGCCACGCCACCTTGAGCCCGCGGTATCGGACTGGACTCTCACTGGAACTGGCCCAGCGCAGTCTCAGACGCCAAGCAAGAAGCGAGCATCAAAGAAGGAGTCGACTACCACCAGGTCTAGAGCGTCAAAGCCAACTAAGACTACCGTCCGTCTCCCCCACACTGTTGCTGACAGGTTCATTCCTAACCGCAGCACCAGCGAGGGTCTAGTCACTGCAGGCAGTGCAAAGTCCGACGGGGCTACCCAGAGACCCAAGACCAGCAGTGGTGAGGGCTCTACCGTTCTGGCAAATGCTGCCAGCGCCTTCGATATCAACGGCCACAGCCGTGACGACGATCTTGCTGAGGCGTTTGGAGAGCTTGGCATTAACGACAACGATAGCACCACCAGCAGCAGTGGCAGCAGCAGCTACTCACGTCCGGATCCGGAGGCTATTGCGTACAAGTCTTCTCTCGCTGATGCCTGTGGTGTCTCCTTGAAAACTCGCATCCTAGAGTTCAAGCCTGCTGCCCCTGAATCCTCTAAACCAATCGACCTTCGCTCGCAATACAACCGTCCACTCAAGCACTCAACTGCGCAAACTGCTCAATTCCGTCGACGAGTTCAGACTGCTCCTGACCGGGTTCTAGATGCCCCAGGACTGGTTGATGACTATTACCTCAACCTGCTGGACTGGAGCTCCGGCAACCAGGTAGCTATCGGTTTGGAGCGCAATGTGTACGTCTGGTCAGCAGATTCTGGTGGTGTAAGCAGTCTCCTTGAGTGCCCTTCAGACACATACGTGAGCAGTGTCAAGTGGAGTGGTGATGGAGCATATGTTGGTGTTGGTCTCGGAACTGGTGAAGTCCAGATCTGGGATGTCGAAGAAGGTACCAAGCTCCGAAGCATGTTTGGCCATGAAACCCGTGTCGGTGTTATGGGCTGGAGCAAACACACACTTTCCACTGGTGCTCGAAGCGGCCTCGTCTTCAACCACGACGTCCGCATCGCCCAGCACAAGACTGCTGAGCTCGTCTCTCACACCTCAGAAGTCTGTGGTCTCGAATGGCGATCTGACGGTGCCCAGTTGGCTACCGGTGGAAACGACAACCTCGTCTCAATCTGGGACTCTCGGTCTCTATCAGCTCCCAAGTTCACCAAGACCAACCACCGTGCTGCCGTCAAGGCCCTCAGCTGGTGCCCATGGCAACTGAATCTCCTTGCTACCGGCGGTGGCTCCTATGACCGTCACATCCACTTCTGGAACACCACCACCGGCGCCCGCACCAACAGCATCGACACCGGTTCCCAGGTCACCAGTCTCCGATGGAGCAACCACTACCGCGAGCTTGTCAGCTCCAGCGGCTTCCCAGACAACTCTCTGAGTATCTGGAGCTACCCATCTCTCGTCCGCAATGTCGAGATCCCAGCTCATGAGACCCGTGTCCTCCACAGCTGCCTCAGCCCCGACGGCCAAATGCTGGCCACCGCCGCTGCTGACGAGAGCTTGAAGTTCTGGAAGATCTTCGAGCGCAAGCCAGGCACCGCCGCCTCGGCCACCAGAGAGGCCGGTCTCAGCAGCAAGGGAAGCAAGATGGCAAAGCAGATGACCATCCGATAGACGAACAAAGTGTGTTCCGCTAACTAACTACTAACCCTCTTATGCACTCACGGTATTCAAAATGGCGTCGGTTCAATTCTTTACGGGCGATACCCTCTTCCGGCGTTTCAAACATGTCACTTGCATATATCGTGTGGCGCTGTCGTCTTAGGCATTTGCATGTTTCTGTCTTATTATTCTTAGTCTCTGTTGGGTCTTCATCTTCTTTCTTTTAACTATCGGCGTTGGTGTGGTTACGCATTTGAGTTTAAGTTTAGCCGCTAGCTATAACTAATAACATCCACATTTTCGATGAACATACAAACCTTCCTCTTTATGACGACACTGACTCTCAGAAAACGAATATAAACCACCACTGCATCCTCCTTGAGGATACACCGCGCTACCATGGTTCCATCTTCTTCGTCGCAGCGGTCGTCGCGTGAAGATACATTATCCATTACTATGTCTTCCGCAACACCAGCCACAGAGTTCTCAATACCAGCAGACGCGAACGATCGTCCAGCCCTTTGGACCCCAGACGACAGGCCCGGTCAAAAAGGCACGTTCGACCGCCACAGGAGAAAGCGTCGTCTAGCCAGTAGTATTCGCTTGAACGCGGCGGGTCTCCGAGACGTTCTTCTTTTCATGCATGAGAATCGCGTGGGGAACAACATCTCTTGGACAGACGAGTTTGTGTTCAAGTTTGTCCCGAAGACATTCGAAGGGGCCACTGTTACCAAAAGTGTAGCTGCAAGCGTGTTGAGAGATTCCATCGCTCCTTCGTGCTTCGCAATTTTTCCTTCGTAGGTGATATGCTTCTGTTAATTCTATGAATCATGAGCACTAATTAACGGGTTCCGGTTACTTATAGAGCTCATACAGAGTCTATTGGGCTCACTGGATCCCCAGAGCGCTTAGTCCATGAGATATATTGGGACGGAGCAGAACCTGTTGTTCCCCCAGAATTACGAGACTTGCCAATTCTAGTTTTGATTCAGCGGAAACCAAGCAATATACAACTCGAGAGCGTGCAAGCAGACTGTATGATCATAGTCCCTGAACATTTTTCTCTAAATCTCAATGAGATTTTTTTCATATGGAACCATTGGGTTCATAGGGGTGCTTGAAAATCTTGGCCCGCGGAGGCTCGTGATAGCCACCGCTGGACATGTCGTGGATGATGCCCCTTGTATAAAAGTCGAAGATTCTGAGAGTGCCAACACTTACATGTTGCAGATCGTTCGTCAGTTTGAACGAATAGCAGGGACACCACAGTTTAGACGCGGGAAACCTTACAACCCTCGACCGCACACATTGTGTCTCCTTGACACTACTGAAGTACCCCCCGATGCCTTACAATTGAGATTCGAAAATATCAATTGTAATTATTTTAATCCCGACCCTGACGTTACAGACGATCCGGAATTGGTCGCCCGAGATCCCAAGCTAGGCGATATAACAGCACTTCAAGAATATGTTCGGATAAACCCCTTCCAGGTTTATAAATATGGCGCAGCAACCTCATATACCGAGGGTACGCTTTTCCAAGTCAGTCGTGATAATACAGAAGATTATCTCTACAGTCTCTATGTTAAGTGGGAGTCTCTTGCGCAACCCTTCGCAGAAGGCGGTGATTCTGGAAGTTTGGTTTTTGCACGGGGAGAGGGGAAAATCATCCCCTTGGGCATACACTGCGGTTCTGAAGATGGTATCAGCATTTCTTTATCTTTGTATTCATATTGCGAATAAATTTCGTTGTCATTGGATGCTGATTTGTTTTTCGGGAGTTCTAACGATTTGCCCTGATTTTATACCAGTGGCTGGTTGTTATGCTTTTTCCCCACTAGCTAGATATAGAGAATCATGGGTCAATGTCCCAACTATCAGGCACTCACAACTAGTAGTGATCCATCATTGTGGCACGTATAAGACTTCTATAAGTAGTTTTCAATTATACTTCGTGTTTTGCACTTTTAGAGGCGTGGCTAGCTTACCATTCCACTACGCAATATAGGTTGCCACAACAAATTAATTATCAGGTCCTCTTGGCTTTATGGGCCACCCGAGAAGAGAGATATCTTTGTACCATTTGGTCGTCTTCAAATATCTATCTAGTCGTTAGATATGTACCCAGTATCACCATCAATATTATCTTCCGCCCCGGTACATATCAATACCTCAACGGAATCCTGGGGTTGGAACTGGATGCACCTCTATCGCTTCGGCTACTTTATGCACTCCGATAATCATTACAATGCCTGAAATTAAAGAATATTTGCCCTCGAAGTATGAACCTCTACTGTCGGATGCTAACTGGGCCAAACTAGCCAAGTCAAAGAGAAATCTCCATCGAGCATTATCAGTGCCTCATCCATCAGATATTGAAGACTTCTTAATATCTAAAACCGATAATTTGGTTATAGAAAGTGATTATATCGAACACTGCAAGTCTGCAATACGTGCGCTATACCGGTTCAGACATCTGTCCAGCCTCGAATATAAGTCTCATATCCGTGAACTTAGCATGCAGTCTGCTCTGATGGTCTCAGAATTGAGAGCCATAGGTCGACAGAAGCGTATCATTACGCAGGACATGCAAGAAGTTTTACTGAGAAATAAAGACATTAATGCTGCCTACATGAATGCAATCGTTGGTAAAGCTGCCATCGCTCCTGGAAAGGAGCTCAATAGAAAGTATATGTCTAAGCAGCTCCGGAGGTTAGCTGACGATTTCTATGCCGGGAAAAGAGTCACTGCTCTGGAGACTCAGGGATATTGCCATGCATTGGGCTGGACAATGTATGATGAAGTCACAGCTACCCATTTAGTACCAGAAGGATTAGATGCCAACGCAATTGCATGTCTTTTTGGGACAACAAACGTCAATATAGACGAGCCACGAAATAGTGAGTTGTCCAATGAGTGTATGCAACCCCATGCGCACGTTGAAGGCTAACAGGTAGATATTTAGCACTCCTTCTGCATAAAAATGTCAGCAAAGCACTGAATACTGGGTTTATCGTGATTGTCCCCGATTCAGCACCAGGCGAAGAAGTCAAGTGGAAATTGATCGTGACAGATACGGATTTTCTTGACGAAACCGTCTCTCCGGGGGTTACTTGGAACGTAAGTTCTGGCCGTATCTTCCGCGCACAGCTAGGGAGAGGCGCTGATTCATGAGGTCTTCCCAGGCGCTTCATGGGCGGGAGATTAAGTTTCTGAACGACAACCGTCCAGCCAAGCGGTATCTCTATTTTAGATTTATCATGACATATCTCATGATCAAGCGGCACGGGCAGCTAAATTGGATTCGAGAAGTAGAAGCAGTCAGACATCCTTGGAGCATCCCTGGGGGATATCTCGATCGCAGTATGCTGCCCAGTCTTGCCCGGAACGTCTCTGGCTCCATTCTTCCAAAACGCTTTTACTATGGGATGACCTTCGAGGCAAGTTTTAGACTATTATCACATTGGGGTGAAACTCATGAGGACCTCGAAATTTGCTTAGCGGACAGTATCTTGATGACTCCAGATTACCGTGATCCAGAGACGGTCTACTGTGGCAGTGACAATGGTATCGACGGACATGATGACCGTGATGGAGATACTGGTAGTGATAAGGACAGCGATGAATCCTTCACCCTGATCTCATAGGCATACTATCACTAGATATTAGTTTAATAGCCATTCCATGCGCAACTCACCCCCCTTTTCTAGCAGCTTCCAGGCGTAGCTATGGAGTAACTGTAACTAGCTGTTCACGGCCCCTTCACCTTCAAGCAAGCTGCATCAGCACTCTTTCTCTCTCGATTCATACCACTCACAGACGTTATAACCGCCATTCACAATGCAGCCATCAGCGTGTCGCTGGTCAAGCTCATCGTTGCATTTTACACCGAGCTAAACAACAGCGGAGTGAGGTTGTGCACTCAGAGATGGATTGGTGGTGATAGAATTCTTCTATAAAGTTGATTTTCCTTTCTTTACCAACAAACCGCCCCAGGAGCCCGAGATCGAGGTCAAATCGCCGACCACACGCTAGAAATACAAGATAAACAGTTACAATCCTCTCTCACACCAGTTTGTATACAAACAGCTTGCTACAGACGGCGCGGAAGTGCCGGTCACCGTTGAGTGGGAGGTGATTTCGGCGTGGCGGCTCGTTGCCTGCAATACAGCCTAGTTGGAACAGGACAAGCAACGAGAATAACAACGGCCGCTCACTTCTACAAGTCTCTACAATCACAGCTCGCTTGCTCAAGGCAGCGCGCCTCATCCTCGCCTCACTTTTAACTGTCCTCCTCGCCGGTAGCGCCAACATCCTAGACGCCAGACAGTAACCTTCTCCTTATCATCCTTGCCGCCTGTCAATTTTCTACCAAACGTTTCTCGCAAGATGTCGAACCAGCTTGTGGTGAGTAACTGCGACTGACTGTCAGTCGACAGGCTGGTCGTTCAGTCGGCGAAACGGCCGGGTCGTGTGTGAACAGTTGCTCACTCTGTTCCGTCCATCTAGGGCATGGTCTTTGACCGAGTGATCCAGGAAGTATGCGATTCTTCACAGATCGACTTCGAGGAAAGCGGTGTCGATCAGCACACTCTTGAGGAGCTAAGAAAGGTCGGTATTTTCTGTCTCTTTCGTCTGGCTTCCCACAGCCCTTGTCCGGGACTCTTCGTGGGCGCGGAAAAGCCGGCCTCGTTCCCTTGCGCGACCTGACGTTGGGGAGGCGAAGGCGGGCGGCCGCGCTGTTTTTAAAGCGCCCTGTTGCCGCCTTTTTGCCTTTTCGGGGCGTTCCTTCCGCCGCTTTTATCCTGTCCATCTTGCCGCTTTAGCTGGTGACTAATGTTATTAGTCAGCATATCTAAGTCTCAAGTTCTTGGATATGAGAGAGCAGAAGCGGAAGCAGACGAGAAGAGAAGAAGGCGACAGTTGATGATATGTTATGCTGACTGATGTATAGGGCTGGCAGTCGAAGTTGTCATCCCTTGGGGTTGCACATTTTCCGTGGGATCCTGCACCCCAGCCGCCTGTATCGCAGCCCCAGGCTCCACAGCAGCAGTCCCCTATACCTCCACCCACTACTATCCCTTCAAATGATGCCCGAATGAACCCCCAACCCCAACTCCATCCACAACAGCAGCAACAACAGCAGCAACAGCAGCAGCAGCAACAACAACAACAACAGAGTCATATACCCCAGCATGCTGGTCTACAGTCTGCTAATGACCATGCATCCGGCGATACTTTTGTTAAAGCCGAAGGAGGCTTCTCTCCTCCACCCCCAGGGCCCCCAGCTGGCACAATTCTAGCTCAGCAGCGGGCTGCCAACGCATTGCACCAGAAGTATGGCAATGCCGCAGCCAATCAGGTTCAGCACCTGCAGTCACACTCTCAGGCTGCCTTATCCCTTCCCGGCGGGCAACCGCGTTACAATCCTCCACCCATGAGCACTTCGAAACCTCAAGACTTTAGGCCACCTCAGGCACAGGCCCAGATTCAGCCTCAAAGTCAAGCGCCGGGCCAACAACAGACCCAACCCCAAAGACTACCCCAAACAGGTATTCAGAACTCACAGACGGATGGCGCAAGCGATGACTTGTCAGATTGGAAAGCAGAAGTTCAATGGCGGAGAGAAGCAGCAGCCAAAAACGGTCCCGAAAATGACCGCCGTCTTAGAGATTTGGTCGAGTCTCGGAACCTTCAACTGGAAGGCGGCGGCCTTCTGGCTCCCTTGCATGAACGATACCCCCACGCTAATGGAAAGAAACGCAAAATCGTCAAGTTCGATGACCTAGACAGCTTGTCAAACCAGACGGGAGCGTCTTCCGTAGTACCAACGTCTAATACAACAACTGAAGCTCCATCACACCCTCAGTTCGATGGACCGGACGACTATCCAGTCAAAAAGGACGATGACGAAGATGCTATCAACTCCGATCTCGATGACCCTGATGACTTACTAGATGAAGATCAAGGTGAGGACGATGCAGTTGGCCAGGTAATGCTCTGCACATACGACAAAGTCCAGCGTGTCAAAAGCAAATGGAAGTGTGTTTTGAAAGACGGCATATTAACTTCCGATGGCAAAGAGTGCGTTTCTTCTTCCGCTTCCTTCCGAACATTCCAATATATCTTTTCTCTAACCTCTCGAGCAGATACGTATTTCACAAAGGAACGGGAGAATTCGAATGGTATTAATCTCCATCCGAGCAGTCGCCCGAAGAATAGATTGGGGTTGCCGACAGTGCCTCGTTGTCTTACTTTCGGCGGCGAGAGAACGGTTCCTTTTTTATCCTTTTCCCCATTCTGTATCCATACTTTGTTACTTGTCTCTCTTTCCATCCGCGGCACAGTGTCTAGAAAAGGACCACCTCCTTGGCCACGACTTTACCTGTTAAGGGGCTTTCTAGTTTTCTGCATACCCATGTACCCATAAATTGAGAAAAAGGAATATGACATGATGACGTTCAAATGTACAGTTTACCTTTGAGTCAATTATGCAAATGACGCCGGTGTTTGGCTTCGGTCTATGCTTTTCTATCTTCCCTTATGAACTCCACAGTTAAACAAGTAGTAACAAGGAATTTCTTCTGGCTAAGATTGATAAAGGCTGCACTTTTACTTTGACATCATACGGAAACAACTAGACAGCTCTCAAGATATAGCAAGTTTAGCAGAGTTACTGAGTAGCGAACCATAAAGAATGTAAGGGAGTGGAGGACCATCAAGGCCGCGTTTAACTATTGGCTGGACAACGAAGTAGCAGGCCAAATACAACGAGACTACGGAAGAGTAATCAAACACACGGAGGCACACGTAGATAAAAAATAGGCGTATAATGAAGAGCATGCAAACGAAGCACACCTAGAGATCTATTTTAGAGTATAAAGGGACAATGAAATACACAAACACACTGACAAGCAGCAATTAGCAATAACCACCCTTATGAAACCCCAATACATGATGATTTTTTTTTTCCATGCCCTTCCTTCGTGTCCTCTTTACCTTGACCCCCTTACTAGCAAGCATAAGGGGCAAGGAGATGATTTGACAAACCAAAAAAAATCAGCAAGATCCAGCAATTGAATTAAACAAAGATGTAAAGCCAAAAAAAAGGGGGGAGGGGAGAAGTAGAAAGTAAAAGGAAAACAAAGCAACACAACGCAGCACAGGTATGAAATCAAACAAGATGCCGAGGATGGTTTGAACTGGCTGGCTGAAGACTGGCTGGCTTCGCTATGGGTATTTCGGTGTATGGTATATGTATGGGTATAGCAGGAACCCAGGCAGGGTCCAGGGTTTATGGCATGCCTCCAAAGCTCGAATTAACAAGGACAATATTGAAAAAGAAGTATATGCAGGAACGAAAAGGAAAAAAGGAGGAGAGTGGAGGAAATGATGCCGTGTGGGGTGAGGATTGGTAGGAGAGGCCGTTTTGAATCATTCAAGGCACGTAAAATGGTTGGAAAGGAGGATGAGAGAGGAAAGGCATCACAGGGGGTGGTATGTACAACAAATAAAGGGAACGTATTTGGTTTTGACGGGATAAGTCAATATCAATCGCCAAAAGGAGATGGGTAGAAACCATGAATCAGACATGAGGGAAAGGGGGGATATCCAAATGACCGCAAATCAGGATCCAATCAATCAATCAATCAGACAGGGAGATAACAAAAGGGAGGAGATCCAGAGACAATAGGAAAAAGGGGGGGAAAGCAAAGAAAACTAAGAACTCGACACAAAAATGAGGAATGGATCAAAAAGAGCAAGACAAGTTCGAAAGAAGCAAACAGAAAAACTCAACAAGGCTTTTCCCGGCCAATTTCAACAGTAATAATAAATGATTTCCTTCCCGTGTAATTTTTTTTGGACTCCGGATTCTCCAGTTCTCAATTTCACTCCAAGTCCCCCGATTTACGAATGTAATCGTCGAAATGTATTTTTTTTACCGTGGTTGGCCATTGTCCGGGCTGGCCGGGTATAAAGAGGGTATGTTATGGTATCACAATCCTTAGGTCGGGAGAATTGGAAGTGTATTTCACTCTAACTCCCCGATACCCGTTAGCCCGGCCCCGGCAATATTGACGTTATCTCCGTGCATGACACCTCCGGCCGTATTGAAGGCACGGCCTGCAGCAGCGAAGGAGAATTCTGGGTTGCATGGCGGCGAGTGTGCGCGGTGGTATTTCAGGCCGTTGAGGTTCTTGTATCGCTTTCCGCAGACTTCGCAGCGGTAAGGTTTTTCTTTCTCCATGCCTAGTGTGCCGGGGTAAGGGGCACATGTTTCTGGGTCGACGATGGAGAATGTACCGTCGGCATTATCGTGCAGTTGCTGGTTGTTATGGCCGTGCTGGTGATTGAAATGTTAGCTAACGTACGGAAAAAAAAAAAAAGAAACACGAATGGTAGCGCAGAACACGACTTACTGATTTGTGATATTTGAGACCGTTCTGGTTCTTGTATGCCTTTTCACATCCTATTACCGGACATCTGAATGGCTTTGGCTCATCATCTGGCTTCATAGCAAGGGTGACATCTGGAACACCAGCGAGTTTCTGCTGTTCCCTGATATGTTGAGCAATCTCACTGTTTGCAGCATAGTGCGAGTTACCCAGTCTGAAGGGAGGAGTTTGCTGTTGCTGCTGTACTTGCTTCCCATTACCAAACCCGGTGTTTGGCCTGAATAGCCGCTTAGCAGGCTCATCGATACAAAGATCGAGCATTCCGTTGCTTCCGAAAGTGCCAAACTGTTGTTGGCCCGGGCCAGTCCCTACAGGAGTAGCCGTTCCTTGCATGTTCATGTCACCGAATCCGCCGACGATGGAATCATCTAGCTCGGCAGGTGTTCCGGGAGCAGAGGGTTCTGGCGTGCTTGTATACTGGGGGTTTGGCGCTTGCGGTTGTTGCTGCTGTTGGTGCTGTTGTTGCTGTTGTTGCTGAACAGGAAGAGGCATAAGAGTTGGTGTGTTGACAGAGGAGACGGTTGGGTTGTTGTGGAGAGGTCTACCGGATGAAACGGGTGTACCGGGTGCTGAACTTCGGAAGCGCTGCTGGCCCTGTAGTATTCCCATATTTAGGGGTGTTACCCTGCTTCCACCATTCTCTTGTGCAAAGCGGGCCTGAGTGAGCGACTGCTGGTGAGTCTGTTGCTGGAAACCACTATCACTGAGAGGGTCATCCATTTCCATATCCATATCATCTACACTATCGATATCCGGTATATCGTTGGACTGTGGCTGGCCAAACCCGGTGGCAGTCTGCATCATAGGCTGTTGCGGTTGCTGCGGTAGTCTATGATGCGGCCGAGGGGTCCCTGGCTGAGAAGAAGCAGCTCGCCCCGGAGCAGTGGCCATATTCGGCTGCTGCTGGTTCGGCTGTGAAGGGTGCGGAGAGGCACCGATGCCCGGTCTGTTATCTGACGAAGCTGTCTGATTTGACTGCGCAGGCCGTTGTGGTGGCTGCGGGGATCTCTGGGCGTGGGCTTCTTCATAGTGCTGGAGTAGGTCGTGTAGTGACGGGAGAGTGATGCCACAGCATGAGAAGTCGCGCATAAAGTTAGCTTCCAGCTTCGGCAGATAAGATGACGAGTGGTACGACGGTGACTGGAGGGTGAAGGGAGAAGTTCCCGTCATAATTATACTACAACCGGGGTTAGCTACCATTAAAACACGGTAATACAGAGAGAGAGAGAGAGAGAGAGAGAGAGAGAGAGAGAGAGAGAGAGAGAGAGAGAGAGAGAGAGAGATGTGCATGTATATAAGGGGATACGCACTCATCTCTGATCCAGCTGCCTACGGAAACACCTCCCCAGCTCATACCGCCGACAAGACTGCCGGCAAGACTCTCACGCCGGGGTTTGTCTCGGTTCGAGCCCACCATGGTGATGGGCTTGCTGCCGTTCGAGTACTGGGCCATGGTTGCGCTGAAGGACTCCTTGCGCGCGGCGTTGGACATGAAGTTGTTCGAGGCGACCCCGTTCCAGTTCGAGGACATGTCGGCAGCGCCGGTAGCGGCCTTCTGGAGGGCCGAGGTCAGGTTGGAAGCCTGCTGCCCTGGTGGCGATTTGGAGGTCTGTCTCGCGGACAGGTCGATGGGCATGGCGCGGCCATCCATGGTGACGCTATGCTGGCTGCTGTTGTAGCGATGGTGGCGACGCTGGCCGTAGCTGGGGTTGTTGTGCTGGCTGTGCTGGCTGCGGTTCTGGTGGCTGCTCTGGTGGTGGTGCTGCTGATGGTGGTGCTGGTGGTCTGGCGGCGACGACGGGAACAGCGGGAATATCGAGTCGTCCTCGTCCTCGTCGTCGAACACGGGGATGTGAGCAGCCGAGGGAGAGAATGGAGACGAAGCAGACGCCTTGCGGTTCCCCAGATGGTGGTTATGCAGCAGCTCAGGCCGGCGAGGGTTGCTGGAGACGACGCCCAGGGGAGTGCCAACCGGGGTGGACTCGCGGGTCGAGGTGCGATCTTGCTCGCTGGACGGCGGTGAGAAGTGAAGAGGAGGCGGAGTCTCGGACGAGTCGAGCATCAAGAACGCTCACGCTTTGCCGTCGTAGAAAGTAGAGAGGATAAGACTGTAGTTGCAGTCGTGGTTGTGGTTGTAAGTTGTAGTTGCAGGCGATGGTCTGAGGCGGGCGTTGTTGGTGTTGATGTCAAAGTCGAGGGCGGCCCCCGGAGGAGTCAAAAGTCACCACAACGGCGTCAGCAGCGGCCGAGCAGCAGAGACAGCGAAGGGCGGCAGCCGAAGAACAGCGCGACAGAGAGCAGCAGGCAGCAGGCAGCGAGCAGTGGACAGGACGCAGACGAAGCAGACGAAGCAGACGAAGGCGAAGGCCGTGAGACAAGCCAGAGGAGCAAAAAGAGCGAGAGCGAGAGAGACGGGACGACGAGGAAGAACAAGACGGACGTTGAAGTAAGTCTCTCGGTGGAGCCAGAAATGGATTATCCGCCGGCTTCTTATTACTTATTTAACACGAAACTAACTCCAAACTAACGACCAAGGGCGAATAGAAGCAGAGCAAGACGAGATGGAGAATGGGTAGGGCGAGCGGACGGTGGTTGATATATCATATCCCGGCCTGCATTATATGAATCTGATAGTCCGCTAGATCGCTCGAGGCCTGGGCGGTTGTTTATCAACAGCACCAGCAGCAGCAGCAGGAGGAGGCAACAAACAGGAATCAGGAGGGATATGACGGAGACGGACGTGAACAAGCAGCTGGAGGGAGGATACAGCTTGACCTTGACTGGCCAATGCAGGCTCCCGTTTGCCAGTCTTCGACGTAATCGACATCCACGGTTCGCTTCGAGCAAGGGAGAGCAAACTGCAGCCTCCCTACATACATACGTCCATCCATCCATACACAGCTACATACAGATATACAGACACGCAGACATGCAGACATGCAGAAGGCGATACCAGCTGTGACGAGAGAAGAGTACGAGCACAAGGGACGGGCTATCCACGGCCAGGCACAAGCTATGCCATGCGATTTCTATGCTAAACGGCCGTTTCATCCTCTTCCGAACCTCCTTTCCACCCCTGTCTCTCTAGGTTGCCATGCGACATACGCTGCCACGATACGATACGAAGGGAAATGGAGGCCGGACGCTCACCAGACCCCAAGTCAACCAGCTCGCTGGCTCGTTTGACAGCCAGGCCAACATCCTTCCGTACCGATCCTATTTGCCTTGGGACGGGGACGAAGGAGCAACCTCAGATCTGGTTCCATGGATCCGGCACTCTTAAACCCTCCACCTCCAGCTTTGTCATACCTTATCCCTCGCCCTTTCGCCTGGCCCGGATCGCCCGTTTTAGAACCTATCAACCCACCCTCGAGCTCCCAGGCAAAGGAAAATGCCTCGGAAGTCGTTTCTTGTACGCACTTGCATGCATGCATCTTTCTCGGGCGGCCAGTCCTTGTTTGGTACGTCATGCCCTGGTCCAATAGTATAGTGGCGACGGCTCGAACGACTACGCCATCTACTTCTCCCTTTTGGTTCGCTCCCGTCTGCTGGTCCCTCCAGCGTCTTTTCCCCGTCTGCTCCTTCGTTGTCGTGGTGATCTCTTTCGTATCTCTACTTTTATGCTGCGTCTTCTAGTAAAATCATCGACGTCGTCGTCTTCGCCCGTTTTGGGTCAAAGTTAGGGTTTGTGTCCCTTTCTGGAACATCCATTAGGGCTTCGGATCATCTATTTTCCTACAATCACATGATATTAGATCACATGATATGACGTTCGTTTTGTTTTTGTTTCTTTTTTTGGATTTTTTGCCAACTTTTGGTTGTGAAGAAACGAACGATATAAAAGGAAGACGAGGAAGAAGAAGCCAGATATAAAGAAGACGAAGACGAAGACTGATCCTGCAGCTTACTCGTTCTCTGGGTTCGTTTGACAGTACTGTTGCTTCAAGTCAACTTCTCTGCTTGTTCGCTGCCCGCCATAGCCAGGCCAGGCAGACGCCATAATGACACTCTACTTCACCCTCGTACGTATGCCCACTTGCGGCAAGTGAGCGACCCGCTCTGCTAACAATTGCACAGGTGTTTGTCCTCCTGGTGACGGAGATGGCTATCTTCGTCGGCCTGATAGTCCCTCTGCCCTTTACCGTCAAGCGGAAGCTCTTCACCTTCATATCAGAGAGTCCCATCGTCGCCAAGCTGCAGTATGGAATGAAGGTACGCCTCCACACACCCCCGGTATCAGCAACCCGAGCAAATTCAGAATCTAAGCAGAGCCACAGATAACGTTCATCTTCATTCTTATCCTGTTCATCGACAGTGTCAACCGTGTCTACCGTGTCCAGATCGAACTGACTGGTTTCGACGCTGCCAACTCCGGGTATGTCCACGTAACCCCGCCCCGAGCAACTTGTGTATAAAAATAGCTGTCAAGAACACCACAACTAATCGTCACGCTCATTTGCATCGTTTGCCAAGCCATAGACATGCAATTGGAACTGAGCGTATGGAAGTCCAGGCCCGCAAGTTTTACTCTCAGCGCAACATGTACCTCTGCGGCTTCACCCTTTTCCTCTCCCTCATCTTGAACCGCACTTACACCATGATCCTCGATATCCTTCGTCTTGAAGACAAGGTTAAGATGTACGAGGGCGACAAGAGGGCCGGTGGCAAGGATTCTGCTAAGTTGGCTGCTGCTGGTGATATGGGAGAGATCGGAAGACTCAAGAAGGAGCTCAAGGCTCGTGAGAACGACATTGAGGCTTTGAAGAAGCAGAGCGAGGGTTTGTCCAGAGAGTACAACAAGCTCGGAGATGAGATCTCTTCTCAAAACAAGGATAACACCCCCAAGAAGGACCGATGAAGGAGCTACTCTGTTCCCTTTTTACCCGTCTACCTGCCTGCCCACCCACCCATTACTGCTACTGATTGACACCCGCATTTTGCAGCGAAATTCATACAAGAATACCCGAAAGTCTGAATGACCTCCTCCACCACACCTCACCACCACACCTAAAATGTCCCCTAGGCCATAGCTGTCACTTTGATCGTTTCACCTTTTATTTACGCAGTATGTTACATAGTTTCTTCCTGTAACGTATGCTCCTAAACAAGGAATGTCCAGAAACTAGGATACACAAACTCCTCTTCGAAGATCCGGCGAACCTGCTCAAGGACAAACTTCTCTACTTTCCCCACATTCTTCAGCACTTGCTTCCCACTCTCCTTGCGCCCAATCTCACTCTCAACCCGTATCTCTCGTAGGAGACTCTCATTGGAACGCCGTGAGCCAGTCGTATTAGCACTCCCAGAGTGGTGGCTATGGTGACCATGATGCTCATGATAGTCTTCAGTAGTAGTCATCTTGTCGTCTGCTCCAAGTAAAGTATCTGCATCCTCGGGCGATAGAAAACAAACATGTATCCTCTTCCGGATGTACGCTACGACAGCAACACCATCGAATGTAAATCCAGTAATGTTAAGCTTCAGCGGCAGCCCTACAAAGCTGGGCATGGGGTAATCAAGCAGTATCTGAGCTGTTATCGATAACCTCATGTTTCCAGAATACTGCAATCGGCAAAGGACCTGGAAATCATCGGGCTTCTGCTCTCTCATACGCCGCGCGGGCAGCGCACTATCCAGATGGCCCGTGATAATTGACTCTGACTCTGGTATCTCTGCGGGGTCCCGGGGTGTGCCGCCTTCAACAGGAGTAACTTGCCGCGTGCTTGACGTGGACGGCCGTGATCGAGACTGAGGTGAATCCACATCTGTATCTGAGCTACGGGCACGCTCCCTTTGCCGAGCCGGAGGTGGCCATCCCTCCGCCAGTGATAACGGCCCGCCCCTTGCCACAGATGCAACAGATGCCAGTGGAGTCTGGGTCCCAGAAAGCCCTCCGCGTGGCATATTATAATACCCAACATGGGACGTTCCTCCTGGTATACCGGGAGTTCCCGTTCGAGGGAATAGATATGGGTTAAACGACTCCCCCAAATTGATAGGCGACATTAATGGCTGTGGAATCTCCCCGGAATATTCCCTGGACCCACGTCTTCGCTGCAGATATCCCGACCGGCCATTCGAATTCCCGCTGCCATCATCGTTGCTGCTGCTAGGACTACCCGCATCTCCCTTCAGCGTTGACTGGCTTAGGCTCATGCTCGAAGGAACAGGTTCATCGCCCTCAGAACTGTCCGAGAGGTCTGCGACATCCTCATCTTCTTCGTAAAAATCGTTAAACGGGTCGCATATGTCCCTGACCTGCAGCTCTGGTGAAACCGTCCCGAAATCAAACGAGTTCACCTCCACGGAGCGGATGAATCGCGGGAGCGCTATCTGCTGGAATTTGTCGTGGATGAAGCATCGAATTCGTTCAGCAAGCTCTTCCCCGTCGGGTCCAGAGGTGGCGGCCTCCCAGTTGATATCAATGGACATTACATGTGGAATCCAACCCTGCTAGCTGGTCAACGGCATTTCTTCGGTTTCCTGGCGCTTCCTTGTTGATATCAAAAGTTGAAACGACATCAGGAGGTTTGAAAGCATTGCGTCACGTGATATGGTTTTTTCACTCCATAGTAACTTCACCAAAGGAAGAAACACAATGAGGACGAGGATGAAGACCAAAAAAAGGCAACAGAATGAAGACAACTGAGGGTTGCAAAGCAGAATGATGCGGATATGTGATGACTAGGACGATCCGCCAACTACTTCAGGCATACTTACGGTTGTGATAACGAACTAGTTATCAGCGATAGTCCAGACCAGCAACTAGTCGACGCCTTGCACAGCGGAGGTTGCTCATGCCCCCTAAGAATATACCCTTGGAAAAGCCACTACAGCCCGTCAAGCCCTTCACTATCCACGGTTCCAACAAGAAAAACCCCGAACTTGTTTGATATTGCTACGCATATGATGGCCAGGCCATGTCTGGCCGTGCAGGATCTCCCTACTTCCCCCTCGTCACGATCGATCAAGGCGTCGACGGCAGGATGGAAGTAGGGAATATATATCACATACATTACAAGACTCTTAACGGCACGACCGTGGCCACGTCCGGGGGCTGTGAATGTATCTCCTCCACTACTTGGCCGATATACTACTGTTCGACTTCCCGCCATCTAAGAGCTGATCCTGGCTGAACCTTTCCATTGGACCGCCCGTGCATGAAGCCAACCTCCATCCCCAGGAGCCTCGTTACTCGAGCTCACAGGCCATGTGCAGGCAGTTGGCCTGGTAAGCTCCTTGTTCCCTGCATAGCAGGGTTATGAGGCAATGATGGCTGCCCGATCAGCCTATGTCATAATTACTACGGAGGTACCTGATTAGGAATCACGACACACAAATGTTCCGGAAGATAGGACGGGACGCGTTTGTCTCTATGTATCTAGATTCGGGCGATGACAGAGCTGCACAACGCCCAAAGTGGGGTCTCTAAACGCCATTTTGTCTAGATCCAGCCGTGTGTTGTTAAACGCATGGCTTCATTTAATACACAGCCTTCCCGATGATGAGACCTGTGGCACAATACACGGACACCTCTCTTGCCAGTCAGTCACATTATCACATTTGCATGCAAAAGGGGTCATATCCTAGGATAGAGCTCAGGGCATGCGTACATGCACGGACTAGCGCGGCGATCATTTTCGATATGTTAGCGTGGGGTTGGGGTAACAAAGTGACCCGGCCTTTGCCCGCCTATTTGCCTAATACATCCCCCCGGGGATTGAAAGCAAACGGGCGTCGGACCGGGGAGAGTCTTCCACGAAGTACAGTGGTAGCGTGGAAATGAGAGAACTTGTGTGACATTCTGAGGGATTGACGAGTGTGCATCAAGCTTGAATGCATAGTCCAAAACAGCGGCCTACTCCGACCCTCGGGACCGAGCTGTTCATCGCAGATAGGCACCAGTCATTTCATGGAGATCCATACATGTTGGGCCTTTTTTCGCCTTGTTTCTCCTTTCGCTGCATTCCACAAGGCTCCGCGATGTCACTTCTGCACCTGTCACCCTGCATACTGACCATCGGCCGAGCAGTGGCGATAGATGCATACCAACAGACTGCGAGCCATATTTGTTGCAGTATAGATGACGCATATG
Source organism: Trichophyton rubrum CBS 118892 (assembly GCF_000151425.1). Taxonomy (NCBI): domain Eukaryota; kingdom Fungi; phylum Ascomycota; class Eurotiomycetes; order Onygenales; family Arthrodermataceae; genus Trichophyton; species Trichophyton rubrum. The sequence goes on along the minus strand of NW_003456420.1, from coordinate 328,782 downwards.
GATTTACTTGCTCGTCTAAGTGTACCTTCGCACCTTTCACCCTACTGGTTAACCAGGAAGACCAAGCTGCATCTCGAGTCACATGATACGTTACTTATGTTGGTGATAATGCACCCATGTCATTTTTTTTCCCCGACCCATGAAGCGAACAGGATGTCATCGCTGTTGCATTTGATCAGAGCTCGCTCTATAGCTTCGAATCTATAGCTTGTGACCTTGACCAACCCTTGCACGAAAACCATCAACCCCTTTGTAACTGTACGCGGAGTTACATGAAAGAAATGCGCCGCACTAACGGTAAGGGAAACAGGCGGGTTTCACTTTAGTGATAACTAACCAACGATACGCCGCACGGCTATTCCATACCTGGAGACAGCCTGCAGAACAAGACCCACGTAAACTACGTGGAAGACCACAACAACGGTTTTCAACCCCCAACCTTGCACAAGCTTCTGGCGTTAGTTACGATATTGGCCAGCCTCGGAACGCGGAAAACGATCCACGTTTTGCAGCCAGAGTAACATCTATTGCGTCGTTGCTAGTATCCGGTACCTCCGCCTGATTCCTTCCTTTCTTCCAAAATTTTTTTTCTTCTCACTTCTCTTTGCGCAGCCACTCCAGACGGGGCGCAAATTTTATGAGCAAATATCACAAGTATCTATAACTCTGATCCAAAATTTTCCTGCGTTTTGAGAAAGTTTCCGCTGGGATGAAGGTGACACCATGACGCCAGCTAGTGTCTATGCGTTGGGCTCAAGTATCTATGCCCTACACCTAAGCTACAACTGTTCTCTCCCAATCTCATACGATGAGGCTTTATGAGAGCAAAGATGACGATACTAGTCTCTCTAAGTAAACGGATTTTGTTACTTAGTACTCGAATTCATGTATGAACAGGATATGCATGAACAGTTTTTAGCTGATTACTTCTGGAAGCCTTTGAGACTTTTATGCTATAAGTTCTCCAAACTTACTGTGACGGCTCGCGGTCCTTCAAGAGTCATCTGGCAGCTAGCAGCATACTTACTGGTGAGGTAGCTGTTGTGGGCTTGGCCCATGTCTCCATAACGTCATTAGCATCTACCAGCAGTCTATTACTCCTACCAGCTCTACTCCCAACGCATACGGCCTCGGATACATGCATCACATCCTCATAAAAATTGCTGGATGCTTCGTCTGCCGGAGATAAACCTTTATCGCCGGTACGTTCACGTTATTTGAGCCCCTTAAAGCACGTGACGGTTTCTGGCTCCTATCGCAAATAACTTCAAGGCAACAACATTATATTGACAGATATCATGACCGTTCAGTTAATCTAGCAGAGAAGTGCTGCCTAGTTTCCAGAGATACACCAAGCAGGGGTGAGGGACGGAGTAACTCACTCTGCCTATCTCGTGATGGAATCGTCATGTAGGCACGGATGCATAACTGTGCATGTATTACGAACTAGCATGAGGGCTGCAGAAGGGGACTCTTCAAAAAAAGCACCATTGTCAATTACTCAACGCTGCTCCATCCAACCACCATATATTGGTTGACAAAGCGAGGTCTCATCAGCGTCTTAGCATTGTGCCGCGCTCACCAATCGGCTGACGAAACATTCATGTCGTCAACATCTCAGCTCGCTGTCTGCAGCGGCGTATTCTCGCTTCTTGCACAGACTCGCATGGCCCCTAGGCTCCTCTAGGTTCCTCCGGCATTCTTCATCTATCTTTCCTCCAGACGCCGTTATTCTAAACTGGGCGCAGATCAACCGCCCAACCAATCGAGCCCTGAAGACCAGGATCTTTCAAGGGTCGCCTTGACTTTGCGGCTCACTCTCCAGCTTAGCCGCAAAGCCAGCCTCACTCGAGGAAGAGTTGCTGTATCTCAGCGGAATGTCAAGAACCGAAAAAAAAAAAAAAAACAAAAACAAAAGGAGGATTCATGGAGCCAGGTTCTTTTTACCTTTTTGTATCTATTTGCTGTTTTCAGATAGAGCTGTCTCGAGGCGTCTGTCTGAGGTGTGGAGCCTTAAGGCGTAAACCTCCAGTAGTTGCAGGTCCCAAGCCGCCCTAAGGAACAGAGTACGATTGGAGCCGGTGGAGAAGACACTCTGGTTGGCGCCTGGGTTCTCGTCCGCTCCACTGCAACATCCATCATAAAGAGCAGCAAAGGAGCAATTGAGGAAATAGACTTGTTGTCTGGCCCATCCCGCCGTTTCAACCATATGCATGCCTTATAACACAAAGATATTCAGCCGTGTCAGGGGTATCCGTCCAGAGTACTAGGCAAACGGCCTCAGACGGCGCCCACTGGCGTAGTACTCCGTCAGTCGAGTCATACGTTTCTTCAGGACAATACGTGTGATATATATCCTGCAGCGTCGCTATGCCTCACGTATCCACATCCCATCCGGCCGGCGAAGGCGCAGTACGCAGTACCTCCCCTTCATTCTCTGCACGCAGTCGTTCACAATGGCGATTTACTGCAAGGAAGCCTCTGTTAGATGTCTCTAGTCGTTTTGGAATAAGCGAATGTAAGCGTCATATTATTAAATTTAACGCAAGCATGTTCCCCCTCCACATGGAGTCACTTTTTACAAAGGAAGCCTAACAAAAGCGCTTTTTTCTTGGAAAAGAAAAGAAAAGAAAATACGTGCATCTTGGATAAAAAGTCCTCGTTCAATTCCCCGGCCCGTGGTGTAGTGAACAACAAGGGTGGATGCCTGAACAGCCAGAATGGATATCAATTAGATAATGATTTGTTTCTCTCATCTAGGTAGTTACGCTTATGGGGCAGGGAAAGGAAAAAAAGATAATATATTGTTCAGAAAAAGCAAAGACGGGAAAAAAAGAGAGGAATCAAATAACTATGGTGCAGGGAGAGAGAGCAAGAGGGCGGAAAAAGGAAAACGGAGAATCCCCTAGTCAATAAGAAGGTCCATCTAATAGCAAATAAAAAACATAAAACGAGGAAACAATCGCGCCGAAATAAAGTTGTTCCCGAAAATAGTCTTTGTAACATATACTCAATCTGAGCCGCAAAGGATTAAATGTGAGTTAAGATGAACGCGGCACAGGCATCCATGGGTCCGTCTATAAACCTTCCAAGCGAGCGTCCACCACAATGATCACGCTGTTTCGGACCGTTTGCCTAAACGACGCCTTACTTGTGAGTTCGACAAAATTGATAACGTGGCTGAGGCCGACGACCACTCACCATCTTGCCTGCTTGTTTTATCCACTGTGGGTTTTGCATTTGTAGCCCGGTCTTGGTCGCGGGACTGGTTTTACTTCACAGGTGCCTGATTTGGAGCAGCCTGCGGCGTGGATAACCTCAAGTGTAGGGACTCGGCATCCGCAGTCGAACACTTCCCAGTACTGAACACAAGGCATGATTGCGAGAAGTTAAGGTAGGAAGGCTTGTAGTTGAGGTTTTAATAGATCCCGAGTTGCGGAAGGTGTGGGTGTGGTGGTGGATTGTTAGGTTCTTATGTCGTACACGGGAAGAAGTTGGAGTCAAACGGTTTATGGGGTAGGAAGCAGTAGACAGGTTGTAGGGTGATGTATTGAACTTTGAAAAGGGCTGACTCTCTTATATGTAGAGACGATTGAGTTTGATAGTAGTGAGATTGACTTGAGACTTGATGTCGATGTAAAAGAACTCAGATTTGCGGGTCTACCTGAGGGTTTTTATAGACGATCCTCGCTACCCGTGCACGTCGAGCACAGAGCGTGGTATGCAGGCACAGCTAATTTGGGGCAGCCGTCTAGACCCACTTGATGCGGTGACTGAAACCATGAAAGGGCGAAGTCGAAGATGCACCTTCGCAAACAGCAGCAGCTAGTGTTGTAAGAGTATACACAACAACAAGGTAGGGGTGGGTGAGGGGGTAAAGGTGGAAAGGAGATTCAAAATCCAACATTTATGTAGCAACAAAGGAGTTGGATAAGAAAAAAAAAAAATAGCTCTATGATTGCGTGTGTTGGACACGGAGCCACAAGATGGTGCAAGGGAAGAAAATCACAAGAGGAGTATAGGATGCGGTTGACCTTGAATAGTGGCGTCAGTGCATGCTGTAACTATATCAAGCGGGTGATATGAGGCAGGTATTGGGTGCGTACGATCAACTGGACCCTTGAACAACCCCACACAACCTTAATACGGCCAGTGGCCATGTCAAGTGCGGGTACTTGTGACATTCGAGAACGGTAGATCTCCAAGAGGGCCGCGCCCTGAAGTGTATGTAAGGGTGCCGCCAACTAGCGGGAAGCTTTTCTTTTTCACAAAAATACACCTCCCCTCAGGTCCATATAGGAAGTAAAATCAACCGCAGTATTTGACTCATGAAGGCGGAGCATATGTCCGAGCCAGGGATCATGAGCAGGCCTTTCCAACGGCTAATGTTGTATGAAAGGACCACGGGTATTTCTGCCTAGTCACATTGATATATCCTCCGATGTGAGATAGAACTGAATGCATTCATAAATGTTGGTCTCATCACGAACAGGACGCTGATTTGCTCATCTACCCTATCCTCCAAACTGGAACCTGCAGTGTGCAAGTGCGCAGTCTCCGAAACATTCACCGTACAGGTCCCTGCGACATGGAATCAGGTGGGCCTATGCAGCAGCGGAGAGGACGCCTCTGCAACCTTGCGGTGAAGTTTTCCTTTACTTTCCACTACTCCCCCTAGGGGAAATGGAAGAAGTAAAGACAACAAGAGGCGAGGTCAGCAACATGTAACCCATTCGTTGAGGACCCTGGTTACTTTGTTGGCTATCTTTGAAGAGGGAAGCAGGTCACCAATGGGTGGCTGCTGGCCCGGGCCTCGTGGGGGTTAGTATGTAGCAGCAAATCATTATAGTTCTAATAACTGTTCCGGCTGCTCCATGGAGGGGTATATGTGAGGCGTCATTCGTTTAACACTACTCCCTGAAAGCCAGTAAGTAACTGCTAAGCGAACACTTGGAGGAAGTAGACTTGCAAACCCCACCGGGCTCCTTCTATCGGGAGGCTCCAGAGAGAACAAGGGTTCAGAGGAGAAAAAATAGGAAAAGGCGTAGACAATCGATGAACATCTAATCATTGCCGTAGACTGAAATTGAACGCTGCGCCACCAAATTAACTTTTTCAGGGATCCGATGTTAATCATGAATTGGTATGAATTACAAAGCCAGGTAGGAGGTGAATGATAAATGTTGCATGCAAGAGGCTCGGATGGGGAAAAGGGTCCAAGATAAAAAGGGCCCCTTTTCTTTCCATCACGAAGAGCTATCCATAGCTAGTAAGGCAGCATACGTCTGCAGCAGGGTAGAAGGCGAGCTATCCATTGTTCAAAGGTTCGATCTAGCTCCGAAACCTTTCCATCGGCGACGTACGAACGAATCAAGGTGGAGGACATATTAGTTAGATAACCATGTCTTCCTGCAGGATGGTACCTAGTCATTTGGGGTTGGGGGACAACAAGGACAACACGGCAACACAGGCAACAACTTGGCTCGGCTCTTTACGATATGAAAGTCGATCATCAGCTGATAACAAATAGAGTGAACCCGGATCGTATGTGGATGTCATTGACCAGAGAGACCTAGCTAGAGAAGGTGGAAGTGACTTTCGCCCCATTATCCAGGTCTAGCGACGACCCCATACATCATAGAGGGGAGAAACGGCCCCTTTCAGCGGGTCTGGAAGAGTAGCTTTTGCCTTCTTTGTCGTAGTCTCTGGTATATGGCCCAGCAACTGATGGCCGGGGTGTGAGCGAGAGAACGAACCGGAAAGAACATCGAGGTTGAGAAAGAAGAAAAACAGGAGCCATTTTGGGGCCAGAAATATCTCCTCGGGTGCTGTCCCAGACCAATGGGGTCCAGAATCGAGGAAAGGAGCTGAGGAAGAGGTCTCTGGGAATGTTGTTGGAAAGGCAAAGGGGAAACAGCTCGCTGTCTGTTAGTGGATATCTGACTTTCTGTCTCTAACCGCGCGCCAAACGCACCACGCAGGGAGCCAACCAGATGCAGCCGGGACGAATGGACCCCGGTATGCAGGCTGAAGGGTCGAGGGGCCGTCACCATCACACGATGAGCCGTATTCCTCCACCGAGGACGTAAAAGTGATGAGTTGTCCCGTCCTGATAGACGGTAGAAAAGACCAGGTGAAGTTCAAACCAAGAAAAAAAGATCAAGATCAAGAAAAAGCTCGGACGGCGCAATAACTGGTCACGTGAAATACATGTGATCTATGTCACGTGACTATTGCTTTTCGCGTTCGCCCAAAAGCCGGAAGAGGAAAACATCAACTTCATCCGTCGATTTTGATAGATGAAGCCGACGGCGACGGCGATGAAGATAAGGAGAAGATGATATGAGCTACTGGCTGGAATTATCCGCTGTCTCCTGTGGCTACACGACTGTCCTCCCGCACCTGTGCGATCTCTCGGGGCCCATCAGCGACTCCATGGCCTAGTCCACACAGCTCCAGTCGGCACTTGTCCGCAGGAGGGCAGCATCCCGGGAGGAGGGATTCTTTATTGCGTTGTCTTCCTGCTGCCCCTCAGTCTCGCCCGCCTGTCAACGCCAAGCTGGGCGTGTATCGAGGATGGTCCTACGTTGGACGCTGCCGAGCGTTTGACCCAATTTCGTCAAAGGAAGATAGCCATCCTTTATTAAACCATCAGCCGCTCATGTTATTATATTGACATTCAGAAGGAAATAGAGCAAACCTGTCTGGGCCAGGTTTCCCGCTCAGCTCTTCCAGGCCTAGCTGAGATGGCTCATCAAGGTTATAGCAGGGTACCTGATGGAAATTTTTCTTTTTCCGCTACCCTTCTGCTCGCTCACCCTTGCTAGCATATTTTTTTCTCCTCTCACCTGAGCAGCAGAAAAAAACATGGAAAAGACACACAAAATCAAAAATATTAGATAGAAATGTTCGAAAAGAACACAGTCCAGGGCTCTTGGGCATCTTGGCAAACTCTCAATTTGCGATCCTGAGGATCCGGGATAGGGCAGTTCAACAAATTAGCTGGACAAGCCGGACCAGATGGTGTCATTGTGGCATCATCGTGGATTTTTGACAAACTTCGGCTCTTCTCCTCCCGCAGGGCCAACGGGGCATTAATGGACCTAAGGACACATTAAATTGTGGGGTCGTGGTTTTAGTTGGCCGTGGGCATTGCAAATCTGCCGATGCTTTGGTCTTTTCCGCCTTGCCTTGGCCGGGTAACTATATGTGACAAGGAGAGAAGAAAAATGAATGATATAATCTATGGAGACCAGTTTGCGGTATATATAAGTCGGCTTCTTTCCCCGCTGCCGTCTGTCTCGGATCCTCTCCCCATACGCTCCCTTGCTGTTCTGTTTGATTGCTTTGTCTGATTCCGAGTACTATCATACGCACTAATTCCCCGGACTTGAAGCCACTTACTACATACGTGCCTATCACTTACGCCTACGCCATTGCCTTAGTTACTTGCCAAAGTTATAAAAGGGGCCTTCTCTTCCTTCCACAAGGGCTTTTTTCCAAGGACAAACCGATCAAGCAACCAGCCAAAAAAGCACCATCTTCAAAGAATATACCTAAAAGTCTATCTCTAAAAGAAAACCACCGACACTCTCCAGCAACGGTCAAAATGTTCACCAACACTCCCAACGGCACCTTCCTCGTCCTTGCCCCTCAATCTCACACTGTTGCTCAGCTCAATATGGCCACTTCTAAGCCAGCTGCCGCTGACGCCCCAGTTGATATCGACACCCAGGCCGCTAACGTTGAGGCTCCCGGCAAGACCAAGCGCTCTGACAGCAACCCCTTCATCCCCGCCATCGGTGCAAAGGGCTTCACCTTCCTCAGACTCGGCCCTTAAACCAGCCAATTCCGAGATCTTTTCATTTCTCCTTTTGTCTTTTTCAAAACTTGGTCTATTTTAGCGGAACCCAGTTGAGCTAGGGGTTGGATACAAATCGGTTACTTCTGCTTATCCCTCGCCGGCTTCAACAATAATAACGATTGAACGACTACTATTACTGCTTATATCACGATTCCTCCCACAGCTACGGGTCTCAACAAGCTCGTGAACTGCCGAGGCAGACCCCCGGTGCCAATATGATATTTAGTTTTTGGGGGGAAACAAAACAAAAAAAGAGCGACTACTGATTGTTCTTCTCTTTCAACCAAACACATGCATTATTATATACCTCGCTTTTTTCTTTCTTTTTCCCTCCGCTTTCTTCTTTTTGGGCTCTTCTGTGTTGCCCACAGATAGGAAAAGCAATGCCAAATATTCTACCGTTAAACATGAATAAGAAACCATCGTAGTATCAACTTTAATAATTCTTCTTTCTTCTACCGCCTATCTGCTGGACTAGCATCCGGGGAATCGCTTTATCTCGTACTGCCTGCATCTGCTCCTCCATAGGATGAGAAGCCCGAGAAAAAGAAACGGTTCAGGCCTCTTTCTCGTTTCTTTTTCCCCTGCCTCTGCCTCTGTGTTTACCCAGCAGCCGGACATCTACAGCTGGCAAAAGGAGAGGCCCGGATATCCCAGGAATGAACAGGTAGGCGTCGTTAAGAAGCACTTCGTACGAGGGAATGACGATATAGGGCTCTCCATCGTGGTCGATTTTGGTACCGCCATTTGCCCCTGAGCTCTCACACACGGACGGGCGTGCATAGCAAAGCATACACATATCTTATCTTGTCCTACACACGAAGCGTATCTCATCTTTCTGTATCTCCAGAGGGGCCTCTATCTACTCCATCCTTACACCACCCTGAACTCCGTAGCTATCTACCTATCCCTTGCGTGCGTATCGTCTTCAGGGCCCCCAGCCAGATCAACTCCCTGCCCTCACATGTTAGCCCAGGAACGAGCGTTCTTCTTCTTCTCTTCTATGTTCTCATGTGATGGGCCGGTCCGGTCCTCCTACTCCGAAGAAAGCTCCCTCGTCTTTGCTTTTTCTTGCTTGCTTGCTTCATTGGCTTTCTTTTCTTTTCCCCAGATGCCAACCTGATCGCTAGAAAAGAGCTTAGTTTTGTACGGAGACTCTTGCTCCGTCATGAAACGCCTGCAGCAGCCTTGCATAGTTCTGGATATTGAAAAGAGCGTCTGGCTAGAATGTATTATAGTAGTTATTAGTCTTGATGTAATCCGTAGCTTGCTTAGTTCGTGTCAATGTAGTGCTTTTAAGCGGAAAAAAGGGCTACTAACCAACCCGTCAACCCAGACGGCTGTACGGAGTACACGTCTTTGGATGGAGAACGGAGTTGACGAATGCACAGCAGTAACATAGGAGAGACACTATTTTATACTTGGACCAACCGGCTCCTTCACCTGCTCTTCCTTCTCGTATACGGCGTTTCTTTTAAAATGGGTGACGAGCGCCATACAACGCGGCCCTGCTTCGATGAGTATAGTTTCCGCTCAGCAGGTATGAGGTCACCCATAGTTGACACTCGGTGTGCAACTATTTGACAAGTCCTTGAACGGAGAGTATTATCCCGTCAATATTGGATCGATCTTCTAATGGTTCCAGGTACCAAGCCGTTTGGCGGGCTTGGGTCGGATCTTCTTAACCACCTGGATGGCTCAAGCTCTGGGGTAAATTGGACCTCTATCGGTAGCAAACCTAGAGAACGGGCAAATAGGGAGGCCAAAAGCGAAGTATAGGCCAGGAGCGGGACATGGAGAGACGAGTTTATTGGATACAAACAGTTACATGCGGAAAGCCAGCTTGCCCAGACACGTAACTATATCTATCTTAGTTATTACACAAATAATATGCTAAGCATAAAAATATATTTGCGACGTATTTATAGACAAATATAACTATATCCTAGGAGATTGGCTATAGTAGAGCGGTATATTCAACTTGTCCATAACTAGCGGAAGTCCTGGCCCCCTCCATTAGATATATTGAAACATGTCAAGTGATGAAGCCGGCCCTTTCGCAAGAGAAACACCACAGTCGAGGCCAGGAATCATGAAGACAGCAAGAGATCTGCCTGGAAATCTCTGATTGAATAGCCAGACTATATGGGAAATTGTAAACGCGGTCTTCTCTCAATATCCACATACTCTGGGTATGTAATTGAATAAACAGCGCAATACCTGGCTTATGTCTACATCGAGATTATAAAGAAACGCAAGGGCGGATGGAAGAAAGATGGTATCAACAATTGGCCACTTATGATGTTGGACAGGGTGACAATGCATGCCTCATTAATATTAGAATTTCAACGGCTAAATCATTTGCCAACTCAGGGCCTGCGTTGTTAACAACCGGCAACTGTGCAGAAGTAGATGAACAGAGTGGTATGCTAAAAGGTAAGCAGGCCAGCAGATATGTAAAAGGACGTAAAGAACAAGGCAAGCGGATTCTGTCTGACCCAGCTGGCGGACGGGGGGTAAGAAGAGAGGAAGAAAAAGGAGGCCTAACTAAGTACTAAAACGCAGCTATGGATTTATAGACAACAAGAAACGAAGAGGTTAAAGAGGCTGGCTGCCTGGGGGGGAAACAAAGCATTAAAATTAAACAAATAGACAAGGTAAAAGGAAATTATGAGACATGAAAAGTGTATTCTGTTCTCACTTATTCTTTTCCTCCTCCATGGTCTCGGATTCGTGTACAGCCCTGTTTTTGTTCCGTCATTTGTTTGCTTCCATATTGCTTTGGTACGAGAAAGGCAAAGGGGGAGCGAGTATGGAATCGGGGGATGATCAAGGGGTAGGGTGGAAATATGTAGTTGCAAAGCAAGAGGCTTGTGGGTATGGTACGGGAGGCTAGAAGAGGGTAACATGCAAAATCTGGCAAGGGAGGATAGAAAGCTCGATGAAGGTGATGGCCAGACAGAAAAAGACACAGACATATTGAATGGGAAAAGAAAAATCAAAGAACTATAAATGAAACCCCAACACCAACAGAGACAAGGAATAAAAGGGGGAAACACGAAAAAAGATCCCATCTGTTGTACAATGACCAATCAATGAACAAAATGGAACACTGGGAGAAGAAAATAAAATGAAAAGAGTAAAAAAAAAGGAAAATATAACAAAGGAAAAAATGGAAAAGAATAAAGGGATACCAATCATCCCCTTACTCCACCGACTTCATCATTTAGCCGGACTGTACTGCTCAAACTCAACATCCTTCTGATTCTTCGATCAACCCTCCTTTTTTCTAACCTTTTCTCTCTCCTTAAGCTGACCCTCTTGATATTAAAATCGAATGGTCGACGGCCTGGTTCCAACTCCAATGTACGGAGGTTCGGTTTGATGAGGTGGAAAATATCGAAAGTATCACCCTTTTTGTTGTATTGAGCGGAGACAGACAATTGGTGCATCAAATGCAGGTGGTGAATGATAAAACGGCCAATTGCAGATTTGACAAGGGGCACAAAGGGGTATCAAAAGTAGAAGCGGGAACGCAAACCAAGACAAATTGGAATTAAAGAGGTATCAATAAAAGCCGTGCGCGCTTGCAGTGTTGCGAACAATTCTGAGAAAAAAAAATTGAGACAGACATGGATATCTCATTGTGTTGGTCTGGTTGGATCTGAGCTGAGTTGCATGTTTCCGGCTATTTGTTCAGTTTATCAACTATGTGTGTGTATTGACCGTTTTTTGCTTTTTTTTTTTTCAGTTTGATAGAAATATGAGGGGGCGGGCTACCGGTCTTCACCAGCTCTGGCTTTTCCACGTCGTCTGAAGAAATCCATCACCTTTCTCGCAGCGCCTGAGCTTCCGGAGGTATGCGAAGGAGCCTGCTCGAACTCATAAGCATCGGCGAACTTGCGGTGGCCTTTCTGGAGAACATTGTTTCTCGGTTGTCGGCCGGCTTGCATTGATGGGCGAGAACCATTGTCAAACTGATGATCATACTGTTGCGGTGGTTGGTGGTCCTGGTCAAAGCCCTGAGAATGAGCATCGGAATACCCTTGCTGCTGGAGTGGCTGAGAGCTTGAGCTTGCAACACCGAACATTTGGTCATCACGGTGATGGGATTGTGGATAAGTGGGCTCAAAGGTATTGTTGATCTGGCCCTCCTGGCTACTGTGTAGATTGGCAAACTGACGGTCAATCTGAGCAGACAAGTTCAGTGCATCAATCTGATGGTCTCTAGAGACTGAAACTCGGTCTTTGTACAGGTCACTATCTTGATCGTTGGTCGGTGCCAGAGTTGCAGTCACAGCTGCAGGAGCAGTGGATAGGCGCCGCTCTCGCTGAGGCTGCTGCTGTGGTTGTTGTTCTGTTTGCTGAAAATACATGGAGTCATCAACATGAGTGGGACCAGGCTCTTCGACAGGTTGATGCTCTTTGCTTGAGGAGAATTTTGAAAATGTGGGGAGCAGGGAGAATCGGCGGGGACGAGAGACATTATGAGCATCACTCTGTCTCCTAAAGGCATGCGAGATGGAACGTCTGGAATCAATGGATGCGCGTGGTTCATCCATCATTACATAAGGATCCTTCATGCTGGTGGGAGGATAACGCTTGCCTTGTTTCAGACGAGGAGAACCGGGGGTGGAAGATTTACCTCCGAAGATAGAGGATGCCGGTCTTCCAAAAAGTTTCTCACTGATACTAGTAACAGTGCTGGATCGCTTGTGGCTCTTCGATGTCTGTTGAGCTGGTCCAGTTGGGGCACCAGATACAGTAGTTGGATGGCCCACGGAAGCGGAAATCTGTCCATGCGATGCAGGCATAGGGGCTGAAATGTTGTATGCCTTGCCGTTCTTTGGCTGTGCGAGCTTTCCTTGTACGTTGGTAGCAGCAACGGCGGGTGCAACAGGTTGACTGTAAGACCCTCGGGATGGTAGCCGAGAATCCATTCGGCCAGCCGAAGCCATGGAGCCTCCAGTCTGGGGTCTTCCTGTAGGGATTTGGGAGCCTTGAGTCCCAGAGAAAGCACCAGTTAATTCTGATACAGACCGTGCAACGTCTCTTGATTTTGGCCTCGTCATACCTTGATTGCGGTCTGCATAATTGTTGGTATAGCCCATTCTCTCACGGTTACGATCAATAACAGGTTTGGGAAGCGGCTTGTCAAGTTGTGGCTCGCCTTTGATGGCGCCGGTTGACGCAGCAGATGTGCGAGTGGTTGCGGGAGCTGCAGTTGGAGCCGAAACTGGAGCAACGGGGGATGCTTGACCAGGAGAGCTTTGCTGGTCGGAGGTGGAGCCACCTCGAGCGGTTGACGACTGAGGAGCAACGTATTCAACCTGCACAGTTCTACGTTTGGCATCTCGAGTGCGTTTAGGTTTCTCTTCTGGCGTCTGTGACACCTGTCCTGGCTGCTGGGTAAGCCCACCAAGGACGGCGGTATTGTTCTGTACATGATGAGGCTTTGGTGGTTCTCGGACAGATGCACTACGCTCGAGAAGCGGTGTGTCTCTCTTTTCTTCTTCTACATGATGCAAGTCAGCAATTAAGCCAATGGCGAAAGGGGAAAACTGAAAAAAAAAAAAGAGCATACCGGAGGGAACGGTTGTGTTTGCAATGTCTGCTACATCCGTAGTGCTGCTAGTGATATGAGAGACAACCGTGGCATATTCAGCGAGCCAGCTGTGACGGGCGACTTCAAAGAGATCGGCACGCTTTCGAGGATCGGGCACTAAAATGCGGCGTAGGAGGTCACGGGCGTGCGGAGTGACATATTCAGGGAATGTGAGAGGAGTTGTCACAATGTACTTGTACAGGAGATTGATGTTATCTCCGTCTGGGTTTGCTGGATCATCATCGAAAGGGAGATATCCGGCTAGCATTGCGTAGAGAATGACACCACAGCTCCAGACGTCCACTTTTCGCCCTGTGTAGAGCGAGTCACTAACGACAAGCTCGGGAGCAGCGTAACATGGACTGCCACAGCTGGTCTGCATGAGATCTCCGCGTCTGAGTCCGTTGGCATCAGTGCGGTCCAGGCGCATCTGCTTGACGAAGTCTCGGTTGGTGAGATTGTATTCAATCTCCTCACTCAGTTCGTCACTTGGGTTAAATGTATTCGCAAACCCAAAATCTGTAATGATAATGTTGCGGTTTCGGTCTAAAAGCAAATTTTCTAGTTTCAGATCACGGTGGACGATGCCCATTTTGTGAAGGTAGCCAACTCCGGAGACTAGCTGGGCGAACAGGCGACGAGCGGCATTGTCCTTTAGGTAACGATGGTTAAGAATGTAGTCGAAGAGTTCACCACCCGAGGCGTACTCGAGGATGATGCCAATGTGACGGTCTGTGTGAACGATTTCATGGATGCGGACAATGTTTGGGTGGGAGAGCTTCTTGAGAACGGATATTTCACGGTTGATCTTGGGCAGACGGCCAGGATTGGAACCCAGGGTTTCACGGCGGATCAGTTTGATGGCAACCTGTACGCTTCCGTCTCGTTTCCAGCCAAGTCGCACTTTGCCAAATTCGCCTTCTCCGAGGGTCTGGCCGAGGATGTAGTCGCCAAAGGAGGTTTCCTTTCGCTTTCCGCTGGAGCCATCATGTCTGCTTTTGGGGATGTTCGCCCCTTCATCCTCATCTTCTTGGAGGTCTGCTTCATCAGGGTATCCAGAGCTAGTAGGAGCATGTCTGGTATCAATATGTATATTTTCCTGGCGTTGTTGAGCTCGCGCAATATCAATATCTGGATTTGTCACGATCATACGATCAAGCACGACACTTGGTTCATGCACAGGCCCAGTTGGAATAGAGCTGGGACCCATGGCAGCTTCAGATCGGCTCTCCAGCGCACCGACATTGGAGTAGTCCCTAGGCTCTCGAGTACTCGCAGCTCTCTGTGGGCCCTCTGGTGAATGGGGGGTCTTACGGCGGGGCTTGCTGGTGGGAGGGCTCATATCATCCTTGGCCCTCTGCTGGCTATCACCATGGCTCCTGCCGTTCTCACGACGTTTACCCTGTCTGGACGAGACATCCTGCGGGCTAACATGGGCCTTGTTGTTGGACGAGGAGCGCGGTGGAGGAATAGGAGGGCTTCCATAGCTATTGTCAGCGGTCCCTGGCCGGGCTCGCGGACTGGTGGAGCCAGGCTTGCCTGGTGGAGTGACCGGCGATGCGTAATCCTGGCTGCCACTCATTCCCGGTGACGCAGCAGACGGATGCAGACGCTGGGAGGCTGGCGAGCTCTCATTGTAGCCCGAATTGTCTCGTCCATGGGGGTATTGTACTGGCGACAGAGGGGATCCCGGCGGGTGGTACTGCTGGCCGTTCGACGTGGGGGGATGCATGTACTGGCTTCCAAGCTGCGGAGGATTCAACTGCGGGCTGGCCTGCAGTGAAGAAGACATGCCTTTCCCTTGGGAAGAGGCTGCTTGGGGGGTGTGGGAGGTATAGAGGTTGTCAGGCTGGTAGCAACGCTGCAGCGCGTAGAGTATGATGTCGCAGGCGTTACCAGAAAGGAGTCTAAAACAGCAGAGCTCTAGAAGGTCTTGTTAACACTCTAAGTCATAAGAATTGGCTGGAACAACGCGTCTTGTCTAGGTAAACAACAAAGCCAGAGGTGCTGCGCGGGTGAAGCTGAGGATGTTGTGATATTGTGAAGGAGAAGAAGATATCAGGGTGTTTCTTTTTTGGGCCAGCCCAACCTCACTCCAACAACGCGCTAGCACAGCAACACACACAGTACAACATAGCAACAGGACAAAAGACAAAAGATAAAAGGGACACTTACTGCAAGATGCTTCTCAGGACCAGTGTCTAGCTGATGTCTGCGGCTCTCTGCTACCCGGAGCGCGTCAATTCGACTGCTATCACGTCGCAAAGGGGGGCCCTGCCAGCCTATTCCATCCAGGCTGAACTGGACTGCACGGCGTGTTTTATAGTCGACAGCCAGGTCGAGCGCGAAGAAAAGAAGAAAAGACAAGAGGAAACAGGGGAAGAAGACGAAGCAGAAGAATTAATCAGGAACCCACAGCTTGCAGTTGGACGGGAATAATCAACCCCAATTGAAGCAGACACGCAGACAGGACGGGCAGCGTTGCTGCGTGCAGTGAGGGTATATATTCTTATAGTGCCGGAAACGAGAGGATGGGTCGAAGCCAGCGACTTCACCGCGGCGGTCACAAGCACGATTTATGGGCTGTCTCGTCTCGCCTTGGTCGGGTTGCAGGGGGAGGAGGGACGGGTTGGGCACTGGCTCTCTCTCTCTCTCTCTCTCTGCTGGCTGAGATGTTGAACTGGTCGGACCGGGTTTCTCTCTCAGCTTGACCAAGGCAGCATGCTTGAACCGGCGGTAGGAACGACGAGAAGCCAGCCAGCTAGTTACAAGCTATGAAAATTCAATGCGAACGAAACGGACCGTGGAGAAGCCGTCCGGGCGGCCTGGTCTTGTTGACGGGGCAGACGAACGATTGGCGACGAGTTCAGGACGGGAGGGAAGCATCAAGAGGGGCTTCTTCCTCAGGAGACTCAAGTCGATGGATCGAGGACGAGGCGAACGTCTGGCACACCTTTCGATGGTGTTTGGGTCCTGTCCAGGGGGGTCGGAGGGTGGAAGAGACAGAACGGGCTGCGAGACAGAACGGGAGGCTGGGAAGAGCGGCCGAGCGGTGAATGATGGGCCAACCAGCGCAAAGAGGAAAATAGAAGGAGAAGGAGGAGAAGAAGAAGAAGAAGGGGATAAGGAGAGCGTCTACCGGGGCAGAGACATATACTCTCGGGCCCTCTCTCTCAGGCACACGCACAAGCACACACGCACCTCGTCGTCTCCTTGGGAGTTTTGGAGATGATGGATGAGGGCAGGGCAAGAGGCTGACGGGGACTGGAGGAGGAACAGACAGACACAACAGGAGTAAAAGGCCCTGCGATGCTTCGCTGGTTTAGCTCGCGGTTTCGTGTCTAGCGCAAGTATAAGATGGAGTGACCTGGCACTTGGCGCTGTTTTGAACCAGGGCCATTCATTCTCCAGCCTGCGGGAGGCTTGCCAGAGACGAAAGGCTGCTGGCTGCTTTGCTTTTTCAATGCTCTGGCCGGGATTGTCGAGCTGGCTGCTGCTGCTGCTGCTTCTGCTACTGCTGCTGATGTTGTTGCAGGTACAGAGTATACGGTTTATGGCTACTCCGTACTTCTGGTTGCTGGTTGACGGTTGCTGGTTACTGGACCTCCTTGCTGGCCCGGCCTACGGTGCAACATCCCAACGTTTAATTGCGTCTACGGTATGGGCGCGAAGTGATTACTATATTTTACCAGTGCAACCGACTCGCGATGCATTCCATTATTAACACACCATCCACACGTTATGGGGATGCGCGCGCTGGCCTGGTTGGCGCTGTTGCACCGTCCTGGATACGTGGATGATACAATGTCCAGCCCCCTCTCCATCCACCACCCCCCTAAAATCCGCCTGACCTTCACTATGGGTACTTAGACGGAGTATTTATGGCTGCCCTTGCCGTCTCTCTGCCTCTCCCTGCTGCTGCTGCTGCTGCTGCTGCTGGTTGGGCTGGCAGGGTCTGGCGGTAAAATTATCCTGGCCGAGCCTAAGACATCCGTCAATATCAAATCAAGCCAGGACGGTGCTGCCGACTCCAAACACCATCGAAAACTCCGATGTGACTACCTTGCTCGATGAGATGATGAAATAATAATAATAATTATGGAGATGACAAGATGACGATGTTCCGTCTCCAGTCGATTGTCCGCGCTAATCTTACCTCGCTGCGAGTGTTGCTTTGCTCCGGAACCTGAAACGAGGCTCGTAATACCGCAATGTACCGGCGGACCCAGGGGACGGATAAGCCACCAGAAGCGATCTACGAGGCGTTATTTCGCTTGCGCGTGGTGCATATGGGAAAACACATTGGGCTGCAGGGACAAAAACAATCGCATCTATTTCCCTCTCTCTCTGTCTTTCTTTCTTCCCTTTGGCTCCTTGACGCTGAGAGCTGGCGGTTTCGAGTCAAGCGGCCAAACATGAGAGCTTTCTTTCTCGCCGGGAATGGCAGTTGAACTATCATCTTTCTTGACTGCTAAGCTTCCTAGCTGCTACCTGACTGACAGACCTATCTGGCTATTATTTTTCCTGTCATATTTCCTTCCTGGCCCATTTTTTTGCTCATCCAAATTAATGTCATGAACCTCGTTCGTTCGAGGGAACCAGCCAAACCAGGAAAACAAACCCAGGGGCGAAAAAAAGAACCACATTAAAAAAAAAAAAAAAAAAAAAATTGGACGAGAAAAGAAGAAAAAAACATCTTGCCATAGAAAAAACGAAATCGTCCTCCAAGGTCTAACATAACCCACTATTCGAAATTGAAATCCATCAAAAGGAAAAAAAAAAAGGTGAGGGAGGAAAGCAAATGTGAAGAAAGGGGGTTTTGTTTATCCCCCGAACTACCGGTATTTGTGACTGTCGTTCATCGGAGTGCCGCCCAGCGATTTCCCTCCCTGGGCATCATACGCTGGTGGCGGCGCAGGCGACTGTGCTCGATACATCGGCCCCGAAGATGATGACGATGATGATGCTCCAAATTGAGCAGAGAGGCCTGACTCCGGCTTGCCAGATGGTGGAGAGAGCACGCTAGATCCGATCTGCCCGCCGTCGCCTCCACCAACGACAAGCTGTTGTCCATCCTTCATACGACCGACAACCATCCCCTTGGCCACCGACTTGAGGATTGCCCGTCTTGAAACGCCCATCGCGTCAATATAGACTAACCCGACGTTCTTGACGCCGCCAGCGATATCTGTCGTCACTGTGCGCGCCTCTTCGCCGTATCGGTGGCCCATGACTTTGGACGCAGCCTGAGAACCGGTTGACAGGAGATGTCGAGCACTGTGATCGAGACCGTCACCCAGTGTGGAAATCGCAATCATTGACTTGTTGAGGATACCAGGCTTGTAGTCTGGTATCGGCTTGCCGTTGATGTCGTATCCTCTGTTATACGGATCACGCTCGCCCCGACGAGTCAATGCCGCGCCCAGGTTCTGCGCATATTTACCTAGCTGTCCCACGGTTTTGGCTGATAGGCCAGCAGCAGACTGCGAGAAGGTGTTGATCTTACGAATGTGTGCCTGTGAGGATGGCGAGAATGTCATGGGTTTGGCAGCGGGCTTGGTCCTCCGGGTGAAGCTGTCTGCTCCAGTGTTTACCAGGCTGGCCAGTGCTTCGGTGGTAGTCACCAGAAGACGGGAAGCCATGGCTGAACCTTGAACAAGCGATGACTTTGCATAAGCAGGGTGGCTTGCCATACGCAGGTACTCTGGCGGTGCATTGCTGACCGTGATCTGGTTGCCTGTCTCAGGTAGTTGGATTTGAACGGGGTCTAATGAAGATTAGCTTGACGTCCACGGGGAATAATCAATGGAGAATAATACGGGGTGCCAAAATAAATATGAAAAAAAAAAAAAAAAAATAAATAAATAAAATAAAAAAAAAAAAAATAAATAAATAAATAAAGAGACATTGAACGGGAGATGCTAAGAAAAAGAAAGAATTGGAGAGCTGGCATACCTTTTGACCCGGGCTTGACGTCCGTCGACTGCACAACACTGAACCCCTCGGTGAGTTCTCCCACCACACTCCCGTTCTCCTCATCAACCAGAACAATCTGGCCGTTCTTCTCATCGCCGGTACCTGCATAGCCTTCTCCAGGTGCATATGTTGCAGGGTTATATGCTCCCTGTTGTTGCTTTTGCGGTTGTTTGCCCTGGTACTTTGGAGGTGGAGACCGCTCAAGAAAAGCAGTACACTGCGCAAGAATGGTCTCAAATGTGTCCACGTCCTCCTGTGATACCATTCCAGGCCCGCTTCCGATCTTGGGGAACTGAATGCGGGTAAACGCACCAGCCTCCGGCCCTAGATCCCATCTGGGAATCAGGTAGCTGTCGGGTGGCTGGTGGTAAACCTGGGTGGTGGCGGGCAGCGGCAACTCGAGCTCTGGCGGCAGGTGAAGATGGAGGTAGAAGTCTTCCTCTGTGTTTCCTGACGCAGCGTTCAGGCCGGCAGGGTCTACAACGGGAATGGTCGTAGGTACCATGAGGAGGGAGAGCGTCTGGGGCCCTGAGGGGGTGAGTTCCGTCTCCTGGCCATCCTGGACATGGAATGCCCGCACGTTATCGAGACTGAAGAAGAGTCGAGGGTCGCTTGATCCCCCAGACATGACGAATGGCTCACTATTCTATCCGGCTGGTCTTGAGTATGTGTCGGCTTTTGGATAGTGGGACTTGGGAGAACTTGTGGCCTGATTTGTTTGCGTATATGTGTTAGATCGCAATCGCGGGGCGTTGAGCCAGGGACCCTCACAGCAGCAGCAGCGTTTATTTTATAACAGCAAAGACAGGCAGCAGAACCACCCTGACTTTGAATCCTGGCGTAGTCGAAGCGTGAGATGTGACTTGAATAGCGGTTGATGTGACTGCCTGTGGCTTCAGCGCTTAAGTAGAAGAAACGACGTACGAAAGATGCACCGCCACAAACGCGGCCTCCCCGCGCCCCGTGACAAATGATGATGTCATCACTGCACAGCCACCTGTGATTATGTAAGACTGTTCCATCATTTGGCAGGCACGAACTGATAAGATAAAGATGGAGTTTAAGTTGACAAAACTCCGTAGGAGTAAACAGTTGCTATAGAGAGTGAGGGAGAGGAAGCAGGGAGAAGGTCGAGGCCGAACGATGCTCGGGTGACGGAGACAGCCTGACCCTGCAGGGGAACAACACCAGCAAGGGATAGCGAGTCAGGCTGCTGGACCAGATGCTGGGCCTCGGGACCAAGGCTGTGCATATACGGGGTTGCTAGCAATCCTCCGCAAGACAAAAGACAAAATATATGTCCGCCTCTCGGGGGCAAAATGGGCTGTCCATCCATTGACATGTCTATTTCGACGATAAGTTTGTGAAAAAGATGGTTGAAGAGAAGTCCAACTGAACAACAAATGTTACTACATTCCGACGACATCAACAACATGCGGCCGCACCTCCTTGTATTCGGTCTGGGACTTCTACCAGAGGCTTTTGTCAAAGCAGATGAGCCCTACCACAAAGTGCGGCCAGCCTTGAGTCCTACTCCACGACCGCAGTAGCTAATAGTATTCCAGGGCGACAGCAAGACTCCGTCCGTTCAGCATGATATTCGTCGGCTAGCCTCTTGCTCCGTTCCGGAAAGAGATAACTGTGCCTTCTACCTATCCTGTCTCGAGACCGCGGTACCATGTGGGCCCGAAGGCTACGCTACCGCCTATGGCGACCATTACTGCCGCAAATTTCAGTCAGTGCAGCAGAAGTTCTCTGACCAAGGTAAAGTCTGGGTCAGCAATGCCATGTACTGCCTGCAGAGCAAACTTGTACCATACGCGACTGGACAAAAACAAGCCAGCTGCGACGCGATCCGGAAGTACGCCTTTGGGACACATCCCTTCTGTTATCTCGACAACGGCTTGTGCACCCTCCCACCATCCGACTGGTTACTTATCCTCGATACCGTAGGCGTCGAAGGCCTGTTTGGTAGCGTAGAAGCTCTTATTGCAACACTTGAGGCCGCAGGTGGATGTGTCGAATTTTACCTTTGGTTAATCAGGAATCACTTCATTGAAAACGCGGAAGGACGGATCACGAGCAAGGACGCGTGAGGGTGTTTTCAAGTCGTATCTTGACAGTAACCAGAGTAACAGAAATGTAACTCTGGGTAGCTTTCGACTCATCCATGGTTCAACGTACGATAATTTAGGTTAGCGTTGAATATATCTTAGGTTACACAGAATCTTACCAGACCTCAATATATGTAAACACACCTTTTTTGAAGCGAAGAGTGAGGATCATGGTTTGCTGCTTGATGTGACTTTCATGGTTTTTTTCATCCAGAGATTGGATTCCCATCCCGTACTTTCCAGGTAGAGATGGCCTGGCTGGAAAGCCAATACATCTCTCCAAGGTGAAACATTAGACAGTGCAGTATATGATAGCAAGATTGTCCATCAGCAACACGCGTGGGCGACAATTCAAGTACTGAACCCATACTATTTCCAAATAGAGCGTTAATACCTGATGCTGCGGTATCATCAAGCCTTCCATCAGGTTATCAATGAACACCGCTCTGGTTGCATTCATCCGAATTTCAAGCTTATTTTGTGTATAAAACCCAACTCCAGGAAAGAGGAATAACTGGATCTTCACCACGTAGTGATATGGATGACACGTTGATTCGTGAGAGCCAGTAGTAGCTATGGATTGTTTTTTTGCCACAGATAACAAAGGGAGGTAAGTCGAGAAAATAGATGGGATTTGCGTCGGAGGACAAACGCTAACTTAAAGATTGGATCCGGGAATCGGGTAGGGCAGTATATGATATGGGTATTCGATGGCCAAAGCCAGGCTTTTCAAGGCTCATCCCACTGTATATTGCCGTCGCGGGGAACACGGCGGTAGACCCTAGAGCCGTGTGAGAAACAAACAGGACACTGGAGAGTTGATCACACTAGTTAAGGGGAGGTGGATTGGATTTTCTGGAGCAATTTAGCTTCAGCTTGGCTAGCTTATTGCGCAGTAAGTCCAGGCACCGGACTGTAGGAATCCAGTTGCCATCATAAGTACATCGACTTGCTAATAATTTCAGATCTCAAGCTAAGTTCTAGGTTTCTATCTTTAGCATCGCGATAATTTAAGCTTTACCACGTGATAATGCTATTAGTCATCTAGAGCTCAGATAATATCACGTGCCAACTCTATAACCGTGTCTAGCCGAGGTTAAATAGAAAATCACGTGGCTCTTCTCGTTGCCTTCAACTTTCGGCCTTTCTGGTCCGCTTTTTGATCCTGATTCTTCTTCTCCAGGCCGAACGTTTGATCGATTTCTTCGCCGTTGGAGTGCTTGCCAGGAGCCTCTTCTTGCGTCGTTATACCCCGTATAATCTCTATCGCTCCAACATGGCATCCATAACCCGTGCGCTGCGACCCTTGTCCAGGAGGGTATATGCGCCTCTCCTATCCACGGCAAACAGAGCTACGGTCTCCAGGGCCGCACAATGGTACGTCAAGGCACATATTCCCTTGGAAGCCAATGCTGGTGGTTATTTCACAGCTCCGGTACATGTATGCTGACTTGACTGGCCTGGGTGCAGCTCCCGAGCGTTCTCTGCTACCCCCCTCCGCCGTGATGCCGACCTCACCCCCACCCCCATCACCTACCTCTCCGAAACCGAGTCCATGATGGCAGAGTCTGTTTCCAAGTTTGCCGTGGAAGAGATCGGCCCCAAGGTTAGAGATATGGACGAGGCCGAGACCATGGACCCTGCTGTTGTCGAGCAGCTGTTCGAGCAAGGGTTGATGGGCATTGAGATCCCAGAGGAGTACGGTGGTGCCGGCATGAACTTCACCTCGGCAATCATTGGCATCGAGGAACTCGCTCGTGTCGACCCCAGCGTCAGTGTCATGGTAGATGTGCACAACACCTTGGTCAACACCGCTGTGCTGAAGTACGGTAGCGCCGCTATCAAGAAGAGATGGCTTCCTAGACTGGCCACCGATACCGTGGGATCGTTCTGCTTGTCCGAGCCCGTCTCCGGATCCGATGCTTTTGCCCTCCAGACCAAAGCAGAGAAGACTTCTTCCGGATACAAGCTCAACGGCAGCAAGATGTGGATCACCAACTCCATGGAGGCTGGGTTTTTCATTGTCTTTGCCAACCTAGACCCAAGCAAAGGATATAAGGGTATCACTGCCTTCGTCGTTGAGAAGGACATGCCAGGATTCAGCATTGCCAAGAAGGAGAAGAAGCTTGGTATCCGGGCTAGCAGCACCTGCGTTCTCAACTTCGATGATGTCGAAGTTCCAAAGGAGAACCTCCTAGGCGAGGAGGGCCAGGGATACAAGTATGCCATCAGCTTGTTGAACGAAGGCCGTATCGGTATTGCTGCCCAGATGACCGGTTTGGCCCTCGGTGCCTGGGAGAATGCTGCTGGGTATGTTTTTTTTTTTTTTTTTTTTTTTTACTGAACTTGACACATGCAATACTAATTATGATCATAGTTACATCTGGAACGACCGCAAGCAGTTCGGCCAGCTCATTGGTACTTTCCAGGGAATGCAGCACCAGGTTGCTCAGTCATACACTGAAATTGCCGCTGCGCGTGCCCTCGTCTTCAACGCCGCTCGCAAGAAGGAGGCCGGTCAGGATTTTGTCCAGGATGCCGCCATGGCCAAGCTCTACGCCTCCCAGGTCGCCGGCCGCGTGTCCGGTCTCGCTGTCGAATGGATGGGAGGCATGGGCTTCGTCCGCGAGGGTATTGCTGAGAAGATGTTCCGAGACAGCAAGATCGGTGCCATCTACGAGGGAACAAGCAACATTCAGCTCCAAACTATTGCCAAATCCCTGCAGAAGACATACACTAAATAAATATAAGCATCTCCAATATTACCTTAACTCCAATGAGAGTTCCAGAAGACAGAAAGTATTAAAATGAGGACGCCTGGTGTTTGTTTCTGATTATTTTAATGCATGTATGAATATGTGCCAAGGGGATTGATTGATTAATTTCTGCTTTGGCAAGGACCTTTTTCCTGCTTTGATATGGAGTATCATTGTTATTGTTCTTTTTTGAGTCGACCTGGAGGTCTCGAGTATCATGATATAAATCTATAGACCGAACAAAGAATATAGAATACTTGTCTGTGGTTATGTTGATGCCGTTGCTCGTTAAGTCTTCTTTCATGCAGCGAAGCGTCAAGAAGCAAACAAGGAGTCAAAATATAATTTCCCACATCAACAACCAACGACTTCAACTACAACTCGGCCACCGGTCTGAAACATCCACACCAGCATCACGACTGTCAGATGACGAGCCGTTGACGCATACGTAAAGTGAATTCCATGTTCGCTTACTCTGTACTTGTCCACGTCGAGCAGTTACACAATAACCCACGCCGGGCAGGAGTTGCAGATGCCCAAGCCTGCCAGAACAACCTCAACCCAGCATGACAGAAATATCTACCCGGGGATGTCTGAACCGGACCACAGGATCGCTATCCATAGCCAGCTAGCTACAGGAATGATATCCATCTCGATTGATTTTTTAAGAGTTTTGGTTAAATCCCACTCCGTAAGGTCGCTCCATTTCCCGGCACAACGGCGGGTGACGTGAAGGCTTACGCACTTACAGCGTACCGTCCAGTCGATATCACCATCAGGATCCAATTCTTCGGCCGCAGCTCAATAGAACAGGTGACTAGGGTTTGGCGTGTGCCTTTGGAACCGCCCAGGCGTGTTAGACTCAATAATGGCGCGGAACCTCGGTGGGAATTCGCTGGAGGCAGATCACCGCCGAGAGACGTCTCCAGATGGCGTCCACAACTAGTTAAGCATAATCAGAACTAGGATCTTCAGGCTCTGATCTGGCACATTCTCGCACGACATGAGTTTTTTTCTGCTTCTCCTTTCTTCCTGGAGGTTGGAATGACGGAGAGGTGTCGACGTTTTCCTAGACGGCGGTAGAGGCTGGTGCGACCCATGCTGGAGTGGGAATTATTTCGAGCTGCAGTCACAAAGCTCAAGATGAGAAACGACGAAGAAAAGACCCCTATCTACAAAAGGCCTGGTTCTTCCTCTTCTCAGTTAGATACCACGAACAAGCTAGGCGAAGATGATGACGAGGCCACTGCATCGTGGGCCTCAATGCCGAAGAAATGGCAGTTGGCTATCATAGTGCTTTCCTGGTTTTGGGAGAATGCGGCAATGGGCAGTCGAGGGACCTACATCCTCTTTCAGCTTAGGATGTTCAAACTTCCTGATGGTTCCGTGCCCAGCGCAGCAAGCCTGGCTTTCCAGGTCTCCCTCCTAAGTGTTGCAATCGCCATCCCACAGCTCTTCCTCTCGCCTATTTTGGGGGTACTGGTAGATTCACCCCGGGTAGGCCGCAAGAAGGTTCTGCTAATGAGCCTTTTTACGACTGGTATCTCCTGGCTGGGGCTTGCATTCTGTAATAGTTTACTGGGGGTTGTGGCATGCCACCTTTTGATCGGTCTAGCCAACAACAAGATTGCTGTGATGAGAACTATTGTCAGGGATATCAGTGGAGAAAAGTTTGAGTCACGAGCGATATTGCTGATGCCAACTGCTTTCAATCTTGGATCTACAGTCGGCCCTCTGCTAGGTGGAATACTCAGTGACCCTGTTAGAACGTATCCAAACGCATTCGTCCCTGGAAGTTCTCTGACTTGGTTGTTGGAGAGATGGCCATATGCTTTGCCAAACATGGTCAACGGCATAGCCATGATTATATGTGCGATATTGACGGCCTTCCAGTTTGAAGAAACACATCCGGGCAAAGGGCAGCGGTCCCTGTCTGTCATTCCGGGCTGGGCGAAGAATCTGGGTAGACGGTTGCCCTGGGGAGGATATGAAAAGCTCTCTACCGAAGAGCATGAGCGTATCGAGATGGCTGGCCTAAGGGAGGATGATTCATCGAAAGCTGATCTTGCAAAGCCAGTAGCAGTCAGTATTTGGACCCGGCGATTGATCATGACTCTTTTCTCCAATGGACTCATGATTATGCATGTTGGTATCTTTCCCGCATTACTTGCGATATTCCTCTCTACACCCCGTTATGACCCGACCGAATTCTCATCGGCAGCAAGCACATCTCCAAACGCCACCGACGAGCAGTCCACTGCAGCCAACGGTGTTCTGTCCGTGCCGCTCAACTACCATCCACATGCGCCTTTTGTTTTCACCGGAGGACTTTCCTTTAAGCCAAACAACATCGCTTTTGCCCTTGCTATTCGAGGTGTCATCGGATTGTTGCTGCAACTTCTTTTCTTCCCTTACTTGAAGAGAATCTTTGGCCTTCTCCGGCTATACCTGTACTCTCTCCTGGTATTTCCCGTGACATATTTTGCTATCCCATACTGGGCTACCGTCCCGTCAGCTACACCACCTCCCTTACCAGCGTCAGGAGCACTGCTCTGGATTTTCATCGCCATCACCTTATCCCTTCAGACGGCCGCTCGCTCCTTCGTTACGCCTGCCTCACGCATGATTCTCAACGCAGCTAGTCCGGATGAAACCTCACTTGGCACCGTTAATGGTATCGCCCAAAGTGTTGCGGCTGCTGCCACAATAGTAGGCCCATTGATTACGGGTTGGACGAATGGTGTGGGACTGAGGCAGGGTATTGTCGGTGTTGCTTGGTGGACTATGTCCGGTTTTGCTATATTAAATGCCGTTGCGGGCGCTGCTCTTATGTATGAAAGCCGGCGCGGAGAGAAGCGCAAGCCTTCTATACAGGGTGAACCGTAGCCGTCAGCTCGACGGCGGATGGGAATGACGACATGGTCGATTATCCATGTATAACTTGACGCGCAAGTATGGGGTACTGGTACAGCATTTGTTGTTCTGCCCGATGGACTGATCTCCAACGGCAAGACGGTTTCAGGGTCATGTTGTCAGTAGCAGTGGGTTTGTTTATGATACTTGTGGTATCAGAGATGATGATGTATGGAGACGTTGATGTGTCCTGTTTCATGAGGTCTCAACTAGATAGTTATGAATGGCATGAATATGAACGTTTAAAGGAGTTCTTTGCAAATAGAGTATCATAACTAGTGCAGTAGAGGATCCCCATAGTGAATTCGAGAGTCTTGTATATGACTATCTAGCCGTTGAACCGTTAGTTTTCTAGAGTATAGAGTGGTCATCAGTAGTCGGATTCAGCCTGTTTCATAAAAAATGAAATCGCCCGCCTTATCTGATACTCCTATGAAGCCATTGGTTATCCCCATCGTCGATGGCCGAGGGATGGCTCCCTGCTATCAAACGTCAAACATCTCTCACAACCATCATTGCATCCTCCATCCGCTGTAGTAATGGGAGGGGTACGAATGAGATAGGCTGGGATGCCTTATCTGCAGCTGCATAATGATAACAGTTATTTGTCATCCTGTTTTTGAAGTCTTATAAGAGCGAGAGAGAGAGAGAGAGAGTGAGTGAGAGAGAGAGAAACGGCCCAAAAGATATCATTTCCCAGGTCTATCTAATATCTGCCATCCTAAACACCTTGCAGAACATACGCTGCACGCCCAGAGTTAAGAAGAAAAGCTAATGGTACAACGGGAAGACTTCCCCAAATTAAACGAATTATGGAGATATCGGAGGCCAAGAGGGAGGGAGGGAATGCGATAAGTTGCCAGGCACGAAAGAGCCGGGCCCATCAGCCCAGCGGTGAGCAGCACCGGTCGAGATCATGGTCATGCTTCATCGGATATGAAGAAGGACAGCACAGCGCCCTAGCGCCAGGGACGCAGGCGGAGATGGCTGTTCGGGGGAGAGAAAGCGAGAGCAAAGGAGAGCAAAAAAAAGCAAAAAAGGGGCGAGGTAAATAGTTAACGGTTTTAAAAGAAATAAAAAGGAAAAAAAAAAAAAAAATGATTAATGTCGGCCCAGGAAAGCCGAACGGGGAGATCGGGATGGAAGGATATGCTTTTTTCATTCATTCTTTCTTTCCAGCCCCCTTGAGCGTTGGGTTGCTGGCATGAAACCTGATACACCGAGTTCTGTCACAGATTGGGCCAGGATGTATGTACCTTGTCTGCCGCTTGTAAAACGGGTTAGCCGGCTGTTCCAGAATATTCTCATTTATCGGGATGACTTCAATGGTTCATGAAGAGGAAAAACGGTGAGGCTCGAGTCGGTAGGCAGTTGGCATTGAGCAGATGTAGACATAGGCTTAGATGTTGATGTATATGTACCGACTCAGAGACATCTACCGGAGTGGTAGTCAAGCAGCACGATGATGGGCTCGGAGGGAAGAGAACGCAGTCTGCGGCCGTCCTCAGGCCTTCTTCGGCGCCCCGGCCTTTGCATCCGGGGTTGTATTCTTTGCATTTGCGCATTCGAGGGCCTGGCGGCACTGTCTCGAGACGTTTGCCTGCGTATATCGCTGTCGAAACATGCCTAAGACGAGATATCCGACTAGACAGGCCCAGGCAAAGCCGATGATGAACATGGCCTGCACGAGTAGATCCATGGCTTCAAACCCGCCGGCTTCGGCGTATGAAAAAGAGCTGTAGCAGCAGAAGCAGTAGTGAATATGTTGATTTCAGAGTAGACTGTAGATGTGCCAGCACTGGTAAATAGAATACTCTCTGGCTGCTGCTCCGCTGGTGGTACAGCAACTCCAGAACTAGGGGATGCCTGGTCTTCGGCCGGATAGCTTCAGGTAAGACTTTTTTCGCGCGATTGGAACTCTCCCGGCGCAGATGGAAACGACTGTGAATGGTATATGGAGAAAAAAAAAAAAAAATAAATAAAAATAAAGAATGAGAGAAGCGAGGGAGCTTGCCAGGCGGCCGTTTCCTTTCAGTTGATAGTTGACTGCGTGGCTGACGGTGAAAAGTGATAGTGGTTGGTGAGGTCCGAAAACGACGAACAGCCGGCAGACAAGGCAAGTATATGTATAGACGTGTTGTCTGAGGCCGGTTTAAGGTAGTTATTAGTTAGATAGCGACATTGAAAGGAGAGGCGAAGGAAGAAGAGCCGACTCTCGCGATGAATGGATGAAATACGGAGTCTGGCTGGAGCTATTTAAGGGATGCCAAATTGCCGCGACAGCTCAGCTTGTTATATATATATACATATATATATATATTTTAATACCTTCCCCTTCACACGGATAAGGGATAACCAGACATCTGGATGGACAAAGGGACCGTTTCTTCCCCTTTCTCCTCGTCTTCTCTCGACCCAATTTTTTTTCCCGTACGGGTTAAAGCCAGCCCTGATTGCCGGCCAGACTGGATCCGTGGGCAAGAGAACGGTAAGGGAAGGGGGGGTGACAGAGCTAAATTGTGAAATTATTTCATTCCTATCTGGCCCATCAGAAAGCTAGGCTGGGGGAGGATAGTTATGGTGTCATTCCTTTGCTCACCAAGTTCTCATTCCCTCCACAACAGGGGTGTGTGTGTGTGTGTGTTTTTTGGTAGAGTTGAGATCCATCTTTTTTTACCCCCTGGTCTGACTTGGCGGGTGTTGCTAGCTAGATTATGCCCCGGCCGACGGGCATGTAACTATAACTACAGCGGAGTACTGCTCAGGCCCGCCGTTGGATGTTGAGTAGCTACGGGTTAGCCATTCGGAGTTGGATGAGTGGGCAGGTCAGTGACCGGCGGTTCTTCATGGTGGATGGTGATGGTAACCCGGAGACCTGTAGAGGAGCAAGGGTTCCGCGTAAATATACCCTGGGATCAGTTCCTGTTCTTGCATGAGAACGGGTGGGTAAAGCACCCTGGCACCAGCAGCACCAGCGTTGATCGGATGGAGTCGCTCTGAGGCAGTTTGAGGAATCGAATGGCTGAGAGACGCCCTTGGGGGATGGGGGCCAGTGACGCTACTCGGCCAGAAGACCTGCTCCTTATATCCTAGCCATGCATAGACGAGTCCGGCTGTAACTAGCCAGGGGCCCTCGTTGGCTAGCTGACTAGTTAATTCCTCAAGGTGCCCTCGTTTTTCAGCCGCTGGGTGCGCACTGCCTGCGTTGTTGATGCGATGTGCCGCAGCCCCTGGGAGGCACCTTAGTTAACCTAGCGGACTCGCCACGGTTTCAGGTCGCATAGAATGTCTTTCACTGCATGAACTTGCATGTGCGGCGGCTAGCGGTGCCTCTGGACACTCTTTGCTCTGCCTGTGTCTCCCGGCCGGTTTGACTCGTAACAGTTAGTTATCCGTGCCGGCGGCAAGGTGTTTCTTTTGATAAACAAACCAACGCCACAGCCAGCTTTGCGCTTCTGATTGGAGTCCTCGTCCTATGCTCAGCGTTAGCCATGCTCATATCCAACGAATACAGGAATGTACTTATTCATAGCATCTGCTCATCGTCTTGCCTGGAAAAAAAAAAAAAAAAAAAGAAATAATGGCATGAAGAAGAGAGTGCAAGATGAAACTGGTGGAGTGTCCTAGGGGAAGACCTGCAGGCCAGCGCCTATTTACTTTCTCAATGCCCTCTGCGAAATGTGTCTAATAGCCATGGACGGCCAGATACCACTCAGATGCTCCGCCCATGGGGGTCTATTTTTATCATATCCACCCTTTTCTTCGTGTTTGATATCCTCCTGCTCTTTGCTTGCTCCTGGCTTGCTCATTGGCCGCGCCACCATCTCGGTCGTCTAGGGGGGGTATAGAGCAGCCCTGAGGCCGGCGCGAGATCATACCTCTGCTGTTTCTTATGGCCAGATATCTGTCCCGGTGCTCTGGTTCTTCCTGTTTCGCGGTTAAGATCCTATTCTTGGGGCTGGGAATGCTCCGAGCGCTGCGCCGGAATTTCATACGCTTCTCAATTTTTGGAATTGATAGGATGGCAGCTCTCCTTTCTGCTGAACTCAGGCGCCTGTCCTGGCAGAGGCTGCATCTGGCCTCTGCTTTTTATTCCTACTCAATTGCTAGATTATCCTCTTTCGAACATTCGAAGGAGGCTGTATCTGCCTTTTCTTCCTTAACTCTAATCATTATAAAGTCGACTGAGTTGGTCCTTGAACTGGAGTCTTTCAATCCAGATCTCAACCACCGCGGCTTTTGATAACTCTGCTACACGCTTTATATTCCAAGATACTTGTTTATTGTTTAATTGACCACTTCCTTTGGGCTCGGCGTCTGCTCTTTACTATACCATCCACAAGTCCAACACCATCACCATGTTCATTGAACGCCGCCGAAGCACAGGTGATGGCTACCAGAAGAGGGTGCTGTTCAGTCCCAAGGGATTCACACAGCACCTATGCGAGGACATGGCCGCACATGGATTCTTTGCGGAAGAGGAATTGAGTGATATGGACGACGCTGTCAATCTTACAGGCTGTCCCCGGGACTCTATAAGGGCGTCTCAGTCCTCCCGAGTCCGCATCCGCATCTCCGTCAGCCCACAAGGAAAAGGCCATCGTCGGTCCTCCAGCATTCAACGAGACATTGAATACGATGAACCGCGGAGCACTACGTTTTCCCTGACCAACAACAGCTCGATAGCTGGCCTCCGCAGGAAACGGTCTCCTTCTCCTACCCCTTCAATGACATCAACCTCATCTACCGAGGAGATCACTCGTCCCTCCAGGAAGAAGGCCACTATCATGAAGCCGCTGAATAAGTTCAAGGAGGTCGTGCCGGTTGTACATATCCCGGAATTCAAGGAACTACCCGTCAAATCGAGACGCTTCAGAGAAGTGTCCCCCTCTGCCTGCCGCAGGGGTGATCCCGTCGTCATCACTCCAAGAGTCAAGCCAACAGTGCCCAGGAATACGACGTCTGAAGCAACCAAGGGCAATGCTACGTCCTCACCCAAAGCTGGGAAGAAGAAGGTCCGTTTCGTGCTGGGTGATGATGACGGGAGACGAGAGAGTCCTCCTGTGCACGGTGTAGCCAAGCGTCTTTCTTGACCTTTGAGTCAAGAAACAAGCAGCTCGACAGTCAATATCCCATAAACGGAGCTGTTTTTGAACTGACAATAGATTATCGAGGCAACTCAGTTTTGCAGCATTTATAGCTGCTCAGGTTCATATTTCTTTTCCTTTGCTTTTCCTGCATTATCTTCCTACATTTTCTGCACTCTTTTCCTGCATCTTTTGATCTGGCTTCCCTTGCATGTTCCGTCTGGTCGTAAGACGGCTTGATACCCTCGTTTGAACACTCTGGCATGGCGGTCGTTTTTGATTTGATATTGATGGTTAGTAGTCTGCTTCTCTGCGCTTGTACAGCTACTCTCGCTCCAGTTTCTTTATGACTCTCTTTTGTATCTTATGAACTCATGATTTAATGTCGAATAAAACGCATTCACTCATTTATTTGCTGTCTGGTCAAATCAATATCGACGTCATCACCAAAAATGCCGAAGAAATGAACAAGTAGTCTAGCTTAGTCAGCAGCTTCACCGGCTTCAACGAAGAAGAAGAAAAGAACAGACGTCGAAAAAGAGAAAAGTGACCAGGCTGGCTTCTTCGTGGCATTGGCAGCTATTAAAGAGACGAGGAGCCCGGCTTGCCAGATGATAGATATCTACTACTCGACGAGGGTTGTCTGCTGACGGTGTTTGCTAGAACGACCGCATCGCGCATCCATCATGGCTGAGAGCTACAAAGCTAGAAAGGAGGCCTTCGTCTCGAACCTCTCGGGCAGCAGCGTATGGGATATCCACACGGTTTCAGCTGTTGTCCCGGTGAGTATACGCGGATTTATGGGTCTCTTTTTCTCGTAATACAGGGCTGCTGGCTAACGGTTCTTTCGGTAGAGTGCGGTTCTGCTCTGGTCCGTCCTTCAATCGCGCCGCTCGCTATTTACTCCCTATGAACTACCGGCTGTGATAGCAGACTTCCTTTTGACCGTTGTGACTGTACTATTCGCAGTGACGGCATACTCTTCCTCGCCGATAGTGCTGAATATACTGCTTCTCTCTCCCGCCGCTCTCCTCCTGTTAAGCACCAAGCCCAAAAATGTACGGCAAAAGGCAAAGCCTCCACCAGGGTCTACAAAGAGCACGGCACACCAGGGCCAGGGAAGCTCTGATGCTGCGTTAGACGCCCTCCCACAGCGTCCATTTCTCACCCACTACCGAGCAAGTCTGATGATAAGTACCTGTCTGTCGATCCTGGCGGTTGACTTCACTGTGTTTCCTCGGCGGTTCGCAAAGGTGGAAAACTGGGGGACCTCCCTCATGGACCTGGGAGTAGGCTCGTTCGTCTTCTCGGGGGGCGTCGTTTCAGCGCGTTCGATACTGGGACGTGGTAGTGCCGCCTCCCGGGGCTCGTTCGCAAAGCGCTTACTTGCATCTGCACGCCACTCCATTCCTCTCCTGGTACTGGGCCTGATTCGTCTGTACAGTGTCAAGGGGCTGGACTATGCAGAGCACGTAACGGAATATGGTGTGCACTGGAATTTCTTCTTTACTCTAGGACTCCTCCCGCCCTTTGTGGAGATATTTCATGCCATGACCGCACTGATCCCGTGGTATGAGGCCCTCTCGCTGCTCGTTATCGGAGCGTACCAGGTAGCGCTAGAATCCACGAGCTTGAAGGAGTACATCTTGGTCTCTCCACGGGGCCCGTCTCTGCTGTCCAAGAACCGAGAGGGAGTGTTTTCCTTTCTTGGGTATCTTGCCATCTTCCTGTCTGGCCGAGCAGCCGGTTTGCGGATAATACCTCGCAAACCGCGCAGAACCTTACTCATCCAGCTGGTCTCATGGTCAGCAGTGTGGGCGACCTTATTCATTCTCAACTCCTCCTACTTCTTCGGGTACGGTGCGGGAATCCCGGTCTCCCGCCGACTGGCTAATATGCCGTATGTCTTTTGGGTTAATGCATTCAACATGACCCATATGCTGCTCTACTGCCTCATAGAGACCGTCGTCTTCCCGTCGGTGGAGAAGGCGTCAAATAAGAAAGAAGAGGCGGAACAAAGCGAGTATGCAACGAGCAGGGTCATGCGGTCATTCAACAAGAACGGGCTGGCCATCTTCCTCATTGCGAACTTGCTTACAGGGGCTGTCAACCTGGGCATGAACACGCTCGACGCCCGAAAGGAACTGGCCATGGCGGTTTTGATGCTATATTCGGTCATCCTGACTGCCAGCGCATTGGCGCTTGATTTCTGGAATGTAAAACTCAGGCTATAAATAAAATAGAGACGGAATAAATACATAATTGGACAGCAGCTTTTGAAACGTCAACACATTTTCTTTTTCCTTCACATGCGTCTTTTGGCGCTTGTCAAATGTTTTCTTTTTCTTTAGTTACTTTAGGTACCTCTGAGCTGTCGGAGTCAACAAAGCTCAGGGATGGCTTTTTTGGCCGAGGTTGGTTTGCACTGGTTGGTAGCTCGGCTGCTATGGCCGCTAAAGTTAACGACCTCACCTCCTTTCTAAATGATGGTATAGGGACATCGAGGCATAACGGACGACAACAGCGACATCGACATCGATCGACTTGCAAAAACCTGCTCTGTCGACTTCCGTCCTGCATTGAAGAACCGACGCCGAGGAATTAATTGGCTGAAGATGGCTGCCAATAAGAACCCGTACCGGACATTCCCCAGGCCCGTTGAAGGCCCGAATGTACCATACAAGGCTGCGCAAGAATCGAACCCCATCCTACGTGGCCGCATGCTGGAAATAGCTGCTGCTCTGTCAGTCCATCCCCATGTCTGTTATGGCCGTCGGGTTTTATATCCTTGCGTGAGCTGTGTTTGACGGTAGCTGGCTTGAAGCTAACAACGGTCGTTTTAACGCTTAATATCTACAGAGTCCAATATTCAAGTTTTATCCAGTCCATTCTCTGGCGCAATGCAGGCTTCTCTACCATCCGTGACATCCAACACCTAACGGCATACGAACCGAAATTCGACCCTACTGTCCTCCCCCCGCTGACCCAGCAATCTGGCACTGAGACACCCGAGCTACCGGCCCCTACCAGACGCCGCCAGGATGGCAAGGGCGACTACTATACCTCTGCTGATTACCGTGAGCTTTACAAGACCGGCAAGCTGACTCCTACTGCTGTTGTGGAGGCGTTGCTGCCTGTGATCCGACGTGATACTTCTCCTCCTGGCGAGTTTTCGGCGGGTTTCTCTCAGTCAAAGATTGATCTCGTTCGTGCCTCCGCAGAGGCTTCCACACAAAGATGGGCTAATGGCACGCCATTGGGGCCGATGGATGGTATACCTGTTGCTATCAAGGATGAAGTTGACATTGATGGATATGATAAGTACCTGTCGAGCAAGGTCAACTTCACAGCTAATCCTAGCTTCACTTCCTGGTGTGTGAAGAAATGGGAGGAAGCCGGGGCTATAGTAATTGGAAAAACCGTTATGCATGAAATTGGACTTGGTACGTCTATCGTCTTGATCCAAAAAAAATGGCAGTTTGTTCTTGTGGTTTACTTGAATTGACGTTTTTTCTAGACACTACAAACAATAATCCCGTTGTTGGAACCCCAAGAAACCCCCATAATCCAGGATACTACACTGGAGGCTCTTCAGGAGGCTCTGGGTATGCAGTTGGTGCTGGTGTTGTGCCTCTTGCCCTCGGAGCTGATGGTGGTGGCTCTATCCGCATTCCCTCTAACTACTGCGGTATATATGGGCTCAAGACAACTCACGGCCGAGTTTCAGCTGCTCCAACGTGTAGACTGGCGACAACTGTAGGAGTCTTTGGCCCAATGGCATCCAGTATCGATGACCTGGCTATGGGCTACCGTATCATGAGCGCACCTGACCCGAACAATCCTGTGTCGGCGGCATTCCCTGACCCCTTGCTGAGTATCCCATCTCCGTCTTCCTCTAGGGGCAAGGTTATCGGTGTATACAAGGACTGGGTTGAGCGGTCTAACCCAGATGTCCTAGCCATGTTCAATAAGGCTATTGACTACTACCGTGACGAGCAAGGCTACCAAATCGTCGACATCACCATTCCATACATCCCCGAAGGTGGAAAATGCCATGCTCTATCAATTCTAAATGAGATATCAAGTGGTCTTACCAAAGAACAAATATCCCAACTATCTGCTCCTACAAGGATCGTCGTCTCCGTGGGCGGAACCCAAGGTCTTGCACAGGACTACTTCGCCAGCCAGAGGATGCGCCATCTCCTCATGAACCACCTTTCTTTCCTCTTCCAAAAATACCCCGGCATTGTCATTGCAACTCCCACAACACCCACAGCTGGCTCCAAGATTTCTGGGGGCGAAGCTGATCTTACCAATGGAATCAGTGATTCCAATGCAACCCTACAATCCATGGAATATGTATACCTCGCCAACTTCACTGGGTGTCCTGCCATTTCATGTCCAATGGGCTATGATGATGAACCTTCCGTCCCCGTTGGCCTGATGGGTATGGGAGAATGGGGCAGCGAGGAGGCTTTGATGGAATGGGCTCGTGACGGCGAGGGAATGCTAGGTGATAAGGGTTTGAGAGCGCCTAATAAGGAGAAGGGCGGAAAGTGGCTTGATGCTATTAATTTGGCACTTAACCCAAGCACTGACTGAAGCGACGGACGGTTTGCGTTTGTCTGATATTGCCTGACACCATACTTTCTCCAGGCTTCTGAGTTATTTCACTTACGCCTCTTTTATATTTAGCAGTACCTGCTATGGTCGCCTTTTTCTTCGACTAGTTCTAGTAATTGTATATTCCTAATGACTGCCTACCAATAATATGAAACTACTGAAATGGTCGCACTTCAATGTAAAGAACTGGATCATGAACATCCAGAAAATGTAGCCAAGGTCAAACACCAGTCTTTTCATTCAAGCTGATGAAACTCCATATTCATGCTCGAGTCAAACAGATGATAGTTATTGGTAACAAAATAGTACATACCAGTCAAACAGCTGCCAGACAGCAAGATAAATGGATACCAGCTGCGCCCTCGTCCTGCGTCTTCTAATATTCCCATGTCAAAAGGAAGAGGGTATTAAAAAGGACAACAAAGAATAGCAGATAAATATAAATAAATGGAAAACCGTATCAATTGGCTAACGTGAGATAAACCATGAGTGAGCTTTGATCGTCTTGAAACTGAATTTTAAGAATGATAGAAAAAAGGTAAAGATATCAACTTTAGAATAAAACATGACCTTAAAAAAGGGTAAAAGGGAACATGATGGCATTGTAAATTCTTGGTTAAAGGGTCGGGTGTATGTAAGTTTATTCTCCGTCAGTGTCTGTTTCGGTGTCTGTTTCGCTTGTGTCGTCGGCAGCGTCACCGTCGGTGTCACTCTCATCATCTTCGCTGGATTCGGCGACACGCTTCTTCTTGGGAGGTGCTTGACCGGTTTTTAAGGCTTGCATCTGTCCGGCAATGGAATCTGGAGGGTTGTTAGAATATATATGCATTATAAAGTGGGGCCAAGATATTGGTAGTAAGTTCAATGCATACCTTCGTCTGGTTCACTGATGTCATCTTCCTGAGCTACAGCAGCGGCCTTCTCTAGATCCTCAACTTCAAGAGTAATTTCTTGCTCCTGGTCAAACCCGATGTAGCTGTCGCAAACGATGTTAAGGACGAATGGGAAACTTCCGACCTGTGGGGGAGCCTGGAACTGCATCTTCATCGTCTGTACGTTGAAAGTTGGTTTGCCCTCATCGTCAAATATGGGCTTGTCAAATTTGGTGAATGTGAAAGGAGGGACGGCCATACGGTCCTGCTTAACATCCGCGAGGAATATGTGCCATCTCGGGGAGTGGTCTCGGGCGAAGTAAGGGGCGTGGGCAAGCGGAGGTTGAATCTCAGGCTCATCTTCCTTTTCACTCTGGGTCTTCTTCTCTTTCTCCTTAGGGTCAACGGTAGCATTTCCTGTCTGGGCGTCTGCTATGGCGTCTTCGTCGATATCTTCAATTACGAGGTCCGACTCCTTGACCGGTGGCACGTATTCGCAGCCAGGTGGGACAAAGCGGGCTTTTACAACAAGTTGTACTAAGCTGCTAGGAGTTATGACTTTTTCGCTTTGCACTCTGAGAACAGCCTTGCACAGTTCCAAGGCGGGTATTCTCCTTGCTACCGATACTGCGGTTTGATACTGCGAGTCTGTCAAGAGTCCACTACCGATAGTCATGCTTCGTCGCTTGACTTCCGGCAATTTCATGAACTTTTGAATGGTCATGTGGGTTTTAGAATGTTCGCCTTCCACGGATCGGACAACGTTAGGGGTAAAGTAGGGAAGCTGAAGAAGCGGCGAGGAGTTCGGTGCAATAGCTTGAATGAGGTTTTGGGATGTATGGAGTGATGTCATGATAGGTTGTAGGTTCCCGAAAGCCAGGGCGATGGTGGTGAATGCGTTGTTGAGGGTAACGGCAGGGGGTGCGACTTGGAACTTTTCTATGGAGGTTTATCGGATTAGCTATGTCAGGTGGCCGCGCGTTTGGAGAAAAATTGACATAAACCTACCGTTGTTAAGGGTATTGTCCTCGAGGTCTACCCTTCCAAGATAGGCCCATAACAGCGCAAGAGCCTTTCTCCTCCTCTCATCATCCAATTTGCTTAGAGCAAGTTTATCCGTGGGTGACATATCCACTGACTCAAAGATTTTCTTCTCAATCTTAGCTAACCCTGAATGCGCATGATCCCCATTGAGGAGTTCTGTATATTCATCTCCTATGCTCATGGTGCCAATCATATCCCCGCCAGTCAGGCCCGGTTTATACTCTCGGAAAAGGTTCCCTGCGCTGGCCACAAGAACGTTGTCCTTGGTATAGCGCTGGTTACCGTACCACCACCTTCCAACGGTATACGGAAGGAGAACACCAAAGAGGATTCCATAGAGCAAAAGGACAAACTTTCCATTTCCTTCGGTGACGATAAATTTGGGCAGGGCGATACCAATGCTGAAGCTCTGTTTTCCGTCAGGGTGGCCGAATTGGATGTAGTTGTTTCTAATTTCTTCGTCTGTGAGTGTCTTGTACGCCTTTGTAAGTTCGACGAAACGTTCGTTAAGCATCTCAACGGTTTCATTTTTTGCAGGGTCCGGCTTGATCTTGTCTGGGTGGAATTTGACGGAAAGGCGTTTGTAGTGTTTGCTTATAGCTCTCTCATCCGCGCTCTAAACCAATAGCCAGCCATGGTTAGACAGTAAAAAAATTGTTATTTGAAAAGTAAAGGTAATCTCACTCTTGAAATTCCGAGAATTTCATAGGGATCCCAGATCTTGGGGGCAGATCTTGCAGTCACGGTGATCAGGTAAACCATCCAGGCCATGACTGCATAGCCAACTATCACGGTAATAATCCTCTTGATACGGCGCTCCTTTCGCAGAAGCTTCTGCTTCTGACTCTGTATGATATCGTCATGCTGTGGCTTAAAATCAGACTTGATTCGAGGGGCAGAATTTTCGAGTCCTACACGCGGGGGAGGCAATATCAGCAAAGCTGCAAAACGCACGACAGGCAACGGCCTCAAGACAAAGGTTGACAAACCTTTGACAGGCCTCAGAAGGGTATATGTGAGAGGGAGGGTAACGAGGCCAGTCAGGGTGAGGATGAAGAAAGGGAAGAATTGGCCCTAGACAAAGCAGGCGGACGGGTCAGTCACGGACACTACAGAATATACACGCTGCATTGGGCAATGCCAACCTGCTCGTCGTAGTTATAGTCAGTCGACATGGCTGCGGATGCTCCAGCTCTCTAAAAAGGGTCGAATGTATGTCTCCGGGTGAGCACAAGGGCTCATAGGGTGTGGTCCTCCCGTATATCTCGCTCCTCCGGCGGTTCTCACAAGCGAACACAGCTCTGAAAGAGATCGTAATGAAACTAGCACCTCAGTCTCGCGGCCCCCTATATCCTCGACATGGAAATATCGCAATATCTGGCTGGCGGCAACCTATCGACCCGTTGCTCTCTCTGTCGTCTTCTTCGGCTTGATCTTTGCGATCTCGATGTCACATCCGTGGCCTCTTTTGATAGATCGCCTGATCGGGACTAGCGTCATGGTTTAAACGTGGATTTAAGCTAAAGCACTAGTCCTAATATGGAAAGGCGTAAGTAATTGTCTAACCATGTTAGGATAGTTTGCCCGGAGGAAGCATGGATGACTAAGCAGGAGGTTTGTACCGAGAGTCCGCCAGCGGCGATATCGTGTCATCGTCGTCAACTCTTCAGGCTCAGTTTATCCGGACGGTTTTTGCCGTAGTTTAGAGCTACAGTGGATGATGGCAGAGCTAAGAGTTAACGGATTTTGATATTGGAAAGCGCAATGCTGAAAGAACATTGCTTGGCCGTTTGGCTGTGAATTAACTTCATTCCCTGGATAAAGTGAAGAAGGGGGACACTATCTATGTCTATAAGTGAAGGTAACAGTCATCGACTATAATTACCTGTTTCTGATGGTCTACACCTCAGTTTATCGAAGCAGTTAATGGCTACACCTGCTATTTCGCTCTGAGGGTATGCGTATATATGTACAGTATACGCCCAACTTTAACACATTGCCTTTGGGACCTATTCAGAGTTTCCTGCGCGTCATTTTTTGATAAAGCTAGAGCTCCTTCAGTCATGCTCCCATCGTTTTCATTCTCAGCATCAGAAACGCCAGCTACAATTCTGCTTCCCGAATTCTGACCTCGCTCCAAACTTACCTGTTCTCAAGCCGTACTTGAGGTTTCTTTCCATGATGTTTGCACCAATACATCGATTGATGTCTCGATTGCATAGCCCTCCTTTTATGTTAAGTTAATTATTTTCTACGAGGGCCGCCAATGTCTATCCCACTCGGCATTCCTCACGGATAAGCCATGACCGGGCTCGAATGGGACAGCCCCAGCACTATACCCCCTATAGTACAATGGGACCGGAAACATCTCTAGATGACGATTTCTTCAGTCCAGAGCAAAGGGAATAAATATTCAATGGAGTGTTCTCTGCTGACTTTTCGGGTGAAGTGATATCCTTCAAAACAACAAGACAAGAATTTCACCACATAGCAAAGGCATTTAGAGACTCAACAGACAAGTACGTTTGCCCCTACCCACTTTAATTATGTTGCATGCTTACGTTCTCACTGGAGAAATAGGACAAGTCAAAATTCCACTGTGAAATTTAATGAGGGTTTCCACAGCACCACCATCATGCACAATCAAGTCCCCCTGCATGCATTTTAACCAGTTCCATTTCTTATCAACTCTGGAGACTCATACCTCTCGATGAATTTTCGTTTTACTGTGATTCAGAGACATCCGATGAAGTCTCCAACCCAGACATTCTGATGCTCAGAGACTCAGAAGACTCCGGCATGGAATCCGTTCTTGCTGTTGAGGTTTGGCTCTCCCAGACCAGTGCGGACCTGGAGAAGAGAGTCAGATATCTTATTGAAATGAATAGAGTCAAGGTCGCTATGCTGTTTGACATTAAGGAAACTCCTAATTATAAAAACCCCCTCCGAACGGAAGAAAATAAAAAGATCTATCACTCTGAGAGAATTGCTAACCCGGGAAATTCTACTGTACTAATTCGGCAGTACTGTAAAGGAAGGACTCCCTATAGCCCCGTGTTCTTATACGGCGTTCGATGGATGGGCGAGCTTACTGCCGCGGTGCAGGTATTTGGTAAGGACACTGCCACGGGGGAGGCAGTAGCACGTACTCCCAGAGTAGTGAGTAACCATAAACTCCTCTACTTCACCTAACAAATGTTAATTCTATTTAGACTTTCTTTGGCCACCCAAAGGCTTCAAGTAGGGAGCTATTCGACTACGAACCGTATTTTTCTTTGAATACAAGTCTATCGGACTGCGTGCAATCGGACGACGAGCGGTATCATAAGGAGCTAGTTTTGAACTGGGATATCCTGAGATTCGAACTGGAGCGAGCTAGGCGTGGCCTTGCTTCTCTACGATATACAACAGCAGCCCGGGGGCTAGCTATTAGTGAAAAACTCTGATGATCCAAGTAGACTTGTAGAGAAGGACAATATGGCTATGTACTTGGACTTGGCACTTGGGAGATAATGAGAATTCAGCTACAGGGAGTAGACGACGTAGTTGATTTCTTTTAGTTGTCCGAGATTCTAGTTATCATCTTATAAAGAGCTGCAGTCGCTAAGAGGAAATGAAATCCCTCGTTGTCCTCTTTGCTTAGCTCCCTGTCTCTATCATCTCTTCCTTGCTCTCTTCTCCGCAATTCTCTGGCTAGGCGCGGGCTAAGCCTCGGTTAGAGTTAGGGTTGGTTAGGCTCCTCAGCTAGTGACTAGCTTAGTTCAACCTCCCAAACTCCATCCACAACACGACCAGCAAAGGATACATGTCAAGATGGCGTCCTACTCGGTCACTGTTTCGGTCGGGGGAACCAGCATAAATAAGTATCCTGGTAAGTAACAGATTACATGACTAGTTAATTAGCTGGGTCGCGGGGTTAGACCTAGCTATGTCCCCTGTAGCTACGACGGCTGACTCGTACGATCCAGGGAAACAGCACGCCCGCAGAGTAGCCGCCTACCTGCCGAAGCAGCAGGGCCTCATTTATCTACCGGGCCAGCAGACTGTGCTGTCTGAAGACTCAGACCAGGCCAGGCCATTCAAACAGCGCCGCTATTTCTTCTACGTGACCGGCGTCGTGGAGCCGGATTGCCATGTTACATATGACATCGCAGAGGATAAGTTGACGTTATACGTGCCGGATTTTGACTTCAAGCGGACTATCTGGACAGGACCTACGCTTGGAAAAGACGAGGCTAGCCAGAGGTGTGTATATCATGCGCTTCATAAACCTCCAACGGGGATATTGACCTGAGTGCAGGTATGACGTTGACCAAGTGGAATACTTCTCTGCGCTAGAAGGCAATGTTCTGCGATGGTCTCAAGCGAACCCATCGCTGCCCATATATATACTACACCCAGACCAGCGGCCGGTGACTCCGCTGACGGTGGCGTATCTCTATGAGTCAAAGTCACTGAAGCACGCAATGGATGCGTGTCGAGTGATCAAAGACGAGCATGAAATCCAATTGATCCAGCGAGCGAACCGTATCTCTGGGGCTGCTCATCGGAGCATTCTAGCTAATCTGCGTCATTTCAAGAACGAGGCGCAGATAGCCGGTCTCTTCATTGATGTCTGTCTGTCCCTGCGCTCGAAGGGGACGGCATACCAGACAATAGCAGGCTCGGGATCTAATGGTGCCACACTGCATTACACCCGCAACAATGAACCTCTAGCCGGCCGACAGATGGTTGTACTTGATGCCGGTGCTGAATGGAGTTGCTATGCAAGCGACGTGACACGATCGTTTCCTATCCCTTCAAGCGTAATCGGGGGGGAAGACTGGCCAAGTCGTGAGGCTGAACAAATCTACGCCATTGTGCAGCGCATGCAAGAAGAATGCATCAGCAGAGTAAAAGAGGGAGCTTTGTTCTTCTCGATCCATCAGCGAGCTCATGCTATCGCACTGGAGGAATTACTCAAGCTAGGAATACTGCGTATCCCGCGGGGTTCAACCAAGGCCGATCTGATCAAGGCAGAAGTCACAGCTCTCTTCTTTCCGCATGGTCTAGGCCACCATCTTGGCTTGGAAGTGCATGACGTCTCACCTGATAGCGGCACCATACCCGTCGAACTTGCCATAGAACGGGAGAAAGGACTAATGAGTGTCACGGAACATCGACCGCCATGCACGCTCTCTGCACCACCATTGGCCTCCGGAATGGTCATCACCGTGGAGCCAGGGCTGTACTTTAACCGACTGGCCATCGACCAGGCACGAGCTGAGCGAGACGAGCCCAACTCGAAAGGCAGGTTTGTCAATTTTGATGTAGTGGAGCGGTATGTGGATGTTGGAGGCGTGCGTATCGAGGATGATGTACTTGTTACAAAGGATGGTAACAGGAATCTCACCGATGCACCTAAGGGGAAGGAAATGCTTGATTTGATCTATGGCAGGTAAGTAAGCTTGGTATAATTTGTGTAGACGTTTAAGTGGTGGTTAGAGGCTTCAATAGCTCAACATGCATACACCTACCTACATAGACTAGTTTCCTTCATATCAGAATGACACTATGACTAAACACAGGCACGATCTTGCATGAATTTTTTACCCCCTAACTACTTATCAAAGCCATGTCCTTGTTCCACAAATTTTAAAACTACTCACACACCCTTTAGATCTGTTAGAGGCACTGTGATCAGTGCAAGGCAGCCCCATTAATTGCTCATCTAAATCCGATACCCCCCCCCCCCCCCCCCCCCCCCTTCCTGCCCATTTTGTACCCACAAGCTCGTAAAGCCCAGGTATATGTATAGATTATAACACTGCTCGAAATATAAGCAGGTAGAAATAGCAGTCTTGTATTTCCTTCCCGGATATATATGACCCGCACCACTTGGAATCACTGCGATCAGTGCATGACTGTCCCATCAGCTCCTTAAGATTGTCCCCTAAATCTG
The DNA here is from genome assembly GCF_000151425.1 of Trichophyton rubrum CBS 118892. NCBI lineage: Eukaryota > Fungi > Ascomycota > Eurotiomycetes > Onygenales > Arthrodermataceae > Trichophyton > Trichophyton rubrum. The sequence continues at coordinate 283,987 of NW_003456420.1, read as the reverse complement.
ACGCTCCCTTTCCCACCTATTCCACACCCACAAGCTCGTAAAGACCAGTTAGTTATATATATAGGGCACATAGTAATGTTCGAGTGACAAGCAATATTCGAATGAATACCCGTGTGTAATTAGTGATAACGATGAGCTTGCTAAGCAGTAGTTACATGCAGAATTTGTAGCGCCAATCCAATATATGGATGCTGGATGATTAAGCTACATATCCTGACAGAAACTAGCTATCCTGATCGAGCCAGCCTCTGTAGGGTAGATCCGGCTGAACACCTCGCCACAGACTGTTGGGGTATCAGCAGAGAACAACTCATTGTTCTCTTATGCAATATTATAGATAGTCTCCCTACCGCAGCAATACCCGTAGTTTGGCTCGGTGTTCGGCACAACCGGCAATCTATCTCCCCATGTTAACCGCCGCGTTCGCCTCGATATAGCGGTCAAAGGAGTGGGGAGGCTCAATATACACATCCTATATCCTCTCCTACCCAACTCGATGGACACGGCTAATTACCTATATAATATTGAAATCACACTTATAACTTTTGTCGTTAAAGGCTGTTGCACACCTCTTGTTTATCTATAGATATACTAGTATGAATAGAGAGTGTCTTGAACTCGAGCATCTTAAGAAGACCTAGGCCAACCTAAAGATCGTAGGGGACCGGAACAAGGCCAGGCTTTTTGGTTTACCTAGGACTTCTAGTGTAAGAGAGTAACCAGCTGGCAAAGTCTGGGGGACATCCGTGCAATATAGATAGCAAGCTCATCCTAGCTTTTTGAGAGGGCCATACAGTTATCAACATAGGAATATTTGTGATAGAACGTTGCGCTAAAGTCATTGTAATTCTGCCATTTTCGCACGTCGGGGTATAAACAAGTATTAGCTTCAAGTCAACTGTTATAAGGCCTAGTAGTCTCTAAGAATGTATATTCGTATAGCCGCCGTAGTTTTCTGCGTAAACTTGTAGTTAATGAATTATAGAAATTATCGTGGCGTTCCCTCGATAGCCCCGTGTGCTTAACCTCAATAGTTGCGATACGGTATTGTGGATTACTCTTCCCAATACGAATAACTTTATAGCCACTACTACTAATATTAGTAGTTAGGTCCTCCACATAGCGTTTGAGGGAGATTATAGCTATAATCCTAGGAGCTAAATAATAACTTCTAGGGCAAGTTATATCTCCCTTATCTATTATAGTGCCACATAGCTCAGGAACAAGTAGCTCTAGTGGATATATTTCCCTTTGCTCAATGCTCCCTATTTGGAAATTTCATATCTCCTTATTTAGGGCTATCTTATTAGTGGGCTTAATATCGGGTAGCCGAGGCCATGACTCCTCATGGATCAACTTGAGGTGGCCCACCAGATCTGAAGCCATGTTGAGCAAGGGTGTTGCTGTGAGAAGCTAGACTGACTCGCAGCCCATCTTCTGTCATTGGATGCTCTGCTTGCATAATTTCACAGATCAGGTTCTGGATTCTCTCCACTATATCCTCGCTACTTTTAACCTCAGTCGCTAACTCCTGTAGGGGATACATGCGATGCTCTCCGGGATATCCTCATAAGATTCTCGAGGGTGGAATGGTTGCAATCAATGATGGTTTATGCCAGCTGGCCAACACTCATCCAGGCCAAAGGACTATGTAATGCTCCCGTTGTTCTAGTGTTAAACCGTTATAAACCGACTTGGTGATAATAGAGATCGTACATGTAGTGGTTGAAGCAGGCTCGAGCCTAGCTAAATTAAAATATATGTAGTGGTTATTCGCTGCTGCCTTTGTTTTTATACCAGGTTGTATCTCGGTCATAATCCTCTTCCGAAGTAAAATGCATATCAAGCTGACTCTGTGATAAAGGCCAGCGTATGCTGAATATTGTGGTATGTATGCCAATAACTAGTATAAATTAGCAAGTGGAAACATAATAAGGGTAACTGCAGAGTTAGCATACCTTTCATTATGTCTTGGAAAAGACATTGAACTCCCAAAAACTTATCCTTAGCCTTGTTGGAGTTGTACCCATGTAGGTCACGAGCTTCACGGTGTGCTCAATCTCCAGGCTGTGATGCAATATGGCGGCAGGCTTGCACCAACAGGGATGGGCATCGGGTGGTGGTCGATGTCGGGATGGTAGGACTCAAGCTCCCCGCCAGTATCTTAAGACAATGCATCACAGCTGATGGAATATCAAGGAGTGGATGACATCGTGCTCCAGGGTATAGTCTAGTTCGAGACAGGACAGGTAGAGGGTCAGTCCTATGTCCCATGGATGCCCAGTAGGTAGGCCCGTAAATGCCAAGATATATCACGTGAAAATTTAAAGTTTCGGTGTCGGTTGCTTTTTCCGGATGCCAAGAAGTGAAGCCTTGGCAGCCTTCGAGCGCGCGCTCGAAAAGGGTCCCCTTCGCCCACGTAGCTGATGCGGAGGCCGGGTGGTCAGCCCGGGGTAACGTATGGCCGACTGCCAGCGGTCGCTCGCAAACGGCCACCCCAGCCGCTATCAAGCCTCATATCACGTGAACATCAGACTCGAAGTATAGAAGCATTCGTCTGGAGGTGCTGGAGATGTCTGGCAGCGAAGGGATGCCACACAATTAGGGCTAGCTGGAATCGCGTGCTCTGTGGTGTCAGCCTGCCCTTTATACCCTCCCCTGAGTCGGCTCCAAGCCGTACTTTACACCAAGTCTGTCACCAAACGTCCATGGTGGTGCGGACGGTACCTGGCGGGAAATCGGAGAGAAGGTCGTGCAGTGCAAGTATCGGCCAAAAGGTAACTAGGAGTGCCATCAACCTGGGATAAAGTAGATTCACCGGATGAAAGGGCGTTAGGCAACAGAAAATGCATGGAGAGAGAAAAAGGAGACGAAAAGCAGATGGATGAGCTCTTATACAGCTCTCCATTTTAAGCTTTTGATCACGTGAAACCAATTTAGGGGTCGGATGTCAACCTTAACCTAAAAATAAGGGTTCGGGTCAACAAGCTACCAAAAGCGTTTACTAACGGGGTGGGGGAGAGTAGTCTGATTGAAGATGGATTTGTGAGCTTGACGGTATAAGTTAGGTATGTATTCAGGTTCAGACTGGTCTACATTAAGCAAGATGAGCTCTCTTTTCGCAATGATGACTTAAATCGTTGGGCTAAGGTATATTTAAAGAGTAAGTTGCAGCGACATTACTACAGCCCAACCTGGTTCAGCAAACAATCCCGGGCTGCAAGTTGTTAGTCTGAGAAGGCATATGTATATCGTCTTTACTTATAAGTGAGTGAGATGATATACCTACTGAAGATGGTTCCCATGTATTATGTATGAAGAGGCCAATGATGCAGAAGTATGTAAGTAGGTATGTGCTCTGATTACGGAAGTCCATCAATACTACTATCATCATCAGCAGTACCAGGATAAGCCTATATTCGTCCCCCGTAGCCTTTATAGATATTTTACTGCTTGCGCTTCTTCTATCATTAGTCCAAGCTTAAGAGACCGCCTGTCATTCTTTTGACATCATCTTGGATAACGTCAATAGGGGTGACGAATGTAACGTCGAATTGTCCTGCTCGATGATCAGTCGCAGACACCATTCCAACAAGTTCACCGCGCACATTGGTTACAAACGAACCAGAGTCTCCAGGAGCGGCGAAATTCGCTGTATAAGACAAGATTTCAATCTCAAATGTGGTTTCGCCTGATGGCCACCGCACTTCCCTATGCATATGATTGACCTCCCCCGTAGTATACCCAGTAGAACGACCGCGTTTTGTTACCCAATCCCCCAAACGAAGCTGGGCAAACCGCTTTACTTTAGAGTCGGCGTTCTGAGTGTAGGCCTTATTGTAGGGAAGTTCGAAAGGAGGTTGGATAGCATCGCCTGGGGTTGGCTTATTTGCGGTATAAGTCTTCGGGCTTGAAACCAGCGCCCAATCTAGCCTGGTATCTTTAGCGGTTCGCTGGTAACCTGAAGCGAATATGACATTCCCAATGCTGGGACTTTGAAGTCGAGATAAGAGCGCCTGGTAAGTCTGATCGTTACTAATATTACCTGGAGAATCTTTATATATCCGTTCAAGTCGCCGCATAGTATATTGAGAGTCATAAGCTGCTGGGTATTCGACTTCGACCTGCCCGCGCGGATCACCACGAACAACACCGTTCATATCTGTATATATGGAGGTTGCATTGTCTGTAGGCCTTACATCATGATAACAAGTCAGAGCACAAGGGATTGCCTGCTTCTCTTGAGGCATATTTAACAGGAGCCATCCACCAAGAGAAGCAGCTTCCTTACTATTCCCTTTAACTCCAATGGATGAGCCATTCTCGGGATATTCAGACAACCCGCTCAGGTGTATTGGCAATTCATTGGGCTGAGAGAGATGAACTTGTCCCGGAAGAAATTCGACGTAAATGCGAGAGGGCACTTTCTCTAAGACTTGGAGAATCTCCGCCTCCGCCGTTTTAAAATCGCAGGACGTTTCAGGATAGCAGAACACCACAATGGTAGGTTTCCAAAGGGCCTCATCCAAGTTCGATCCTCGAGGGGCGCGCAAATGGTATGCAATGGATGACATACCCACCATCCGAGTATGGACAATCTTGGAAACATCTGGCCTGATGGACCTCATATCGTGGAGCAGAAGCAGATCATTGGGTAGAACACGAGAAACATCGGAATACATGCGGTGTTTGTTTTGGATTTCCACCTGCGTCTGGCCAGCAAACTGAGGAGAGAGTACCTGGTTGAAAATCGAGAGTACGCATCTTGACGCCGCTTGCCAGTTGGCGGTATGTTCGTCATTCGATTCGATCAAAATAGTATGTCTCGGGCTGTCACGGCTATTTTCACGCCAATCGTCGAGGCGTGACAGAGATAAGGGCACATTATACTCTGCCAGTATTCGAGCTATCTCTGGTTTCACTTTGGCATTGAAGATTTGCTGCAACTCTGGAGGGCTATTGCGGATGATAACAGGATATATCATCGGGGTGCCAAAGGCAACAACCCGAAATCTATCTTTCTGCGCTACCCATTCTTCTATAGTCGCTATTATTCAGAATTATATATTAGCCACTTCTAGACTAAGAACGGACGCGAACCTACAGCTAGTATGGCCGGGATCTTCAGACAAGTTAGCTCTCCTGACTCCGACCATTTTATTGATAACTACGAGAGCTGTGGAGGCTACAAGTAAGTCGGTTGTATCTGATGTATGTGGAATGGTTGAGTGATGCTCCTATGTGTTGGTTAGAAGGCAGCGTCGTTGCTCATAACTTTTCCTATAAAAGAAATCCTTGATAGTCGATGCAGGAGGATCTGCTGGTTTTATGTTGTTGTGTTGGTGCGTTCCGGAGAGAGCAGGCCGGTTTGACATCATTAACTACTTTGCAAGGACCACAAGACCAAGGGCCAGGGACTGTAGTTCTTCGTAGGGCACGATTCGTGGCGTTCCGGGCAATGAAACCAATCCGAAGCCTGTCCTTGGGTACCTAAGGGCTAGGAAGGAATAGAAAATAGTCTTAGTAGTATGAAGAGTTCTTAGAACGTGTTGCACGTCCTTTTGATGGTGATGGCGATGAAGATGTTCTTCTTTAGGCTAGTTAAAGACTAAAATAAAAGAAGCAGCCACGTGACAGTCACCTGTCCTGGTAGCTTAGGTAAGTGAAGATGACTAAGCACCCGATGACTGAAATAAAAATTTCAAACTCTGTTAGTCATAATAACGAGTTAAAAGATGCTGTAACTTAGTTTTTCGACATCAAGACGACATCTTAAGACGACATCAAGACTACATCGAGAAGACTGCGCCATCTAGCGTGAGCATGACGTCTGGGATATGCAAGTCAACAAGCAGCTTGCGAGACGGGAGATTGTCCCGTCAGGCCACGAGATAGCGTGATCAACGAGTGACCGATCGCAGGCTGCTGCCATCATCCGCCAACATCACACCACCCACGGCCAAGCTGCAGAATTTCCTTGACTCACGCCGCACCATCCGTCTCATAGCCTAGCCGCCCACTTTTTCACCTGGCCAACTCGCCGGCCGCTCCACCAGCAGGCAGCTTTGGCAGCGTCTGACTGGCCAGCGCCAGCTTAGCGAGCTTAGCTTCCGCCCGAGCAGCAAGTCAGGCAGCTCCACGCCCGTCTGAGTCACGGCTGATAGGCTCCCGACAGCGGCAAAAGTTAGCACCGTAGGGCTGCCTTATTTATATGACTCCTTCCACCCCCTTCGAGCAGTTGGTCTCTTATTCTCCCCCTTACGACTGGGCTCCGACTCTGCCGACGAGGCAAAACTGAGTCGTAAGTCGTCGACTTCTGCCTGGCCGGGGGTGGAAAACGAGAAGGGGGAGGTTGTGGTATATAAGCGTGGCCATGGCCCTGTTTGCTCTAGACGAGGGATGACGGTCCACCACGGCGGCTAGCAGAAGAAGATTCTCTCTCTCTCTCTTCCGTTTCTATTTCTGTTCCTGTCCCTCCTTCGATTCTTCGTCTTCTCCCATTTTTTTAATGCTTGCCACGACGCATAACGCATAACCAAAAGTTGTTCCTTGCTTTTTGCCTGCATCGTTTAAGCGCCGGCCTCTTGCTATTTTTAGCCTACACCTCTATACCCTCTCTATATATACATACAAAATATATATACACCGCTTGGACACCCCCACGATGGGCCAGAGACACAATCGGCGCCGGACAAGGCCTCGCTCTCGACGACGGATGAACAACAACAACATAAACAGCTCTGCCTCGCGGCTTCAGCCGGCCGTACCTCCGCTGCCAGAGGTATACAGCTCTTCATGCTTTGCTGCTTCCTCGATCCCTCCACCTCCTGGATTGCTCCCCAGTGCTCGAAACCACTGCCATGACCGTGTGCCCTCGGCCCAACTCTGGCATAATCGGTACATGGCATGGCATGGTCGAGGCTCTGGGGCATCCTCTCCCACCTCGCAGCAGCAGCAGCAGCAGCACCAGCACCAGCACCAGCAAGGTCAAGAAGCGAGTGACAAGCTAGAGGCAGAGCAGTGCCGACTGTTTGGCGGCGAGCCCGGAGACGACGTGGCGCTTTGTTTTCGCATGCTGGAGTTTTTTGGCGGTCTTGACTTTATCGAGTGAACCTCTCTTCTCGCTTTATTTTCATCTTTCCCTCTCTCTCTCTCGCAATTATTCTCTCCTCTTACTCTCCTCAACGACTCCACTTCATCCTACATCCCCATAACATCTCCATCACACGACGATGGATCGAGATTCCACGGACATGCGCCCCATGACTTGCAGCAAGGACGGCCCTAGATGGGCTTCGACCTGGTCTAACTTACGGGGATACGTTGATGTCCACCACCGCACATGGAGACTGGACTCTCGACCTTGAAGGAACAAGAAACACGGCCCCCAACGCCGCCACGGCACTGAGTGGGTGCCTAGATGAGCTCGCACGCACGGCTTTGAGCACTGCATGCCTTTTCTCTTCTTTTTCTTCTCAAAGTAGATGGAAGGGGCATATCTGAGTTCGCCTGTGTTGCTTGAGCTCCGTTTGGCACTGCTGCCTAGGCCAGTTGGTAACTCGGGGGGGGGCCAAAACCAACGACCACAACCAACAACCAACAGACAAACTGACTTCTTCATGATGCTGGCCATCATCGATCGAATAACGTGATGACGATGTGCTCTCTCTTTTTTCTTTTGTATGTTCATTTTTTGCATACCCCTTCCATTCGTTGGGGTTGGGTTACGGCAAGCAGGCATGCATTCTATGGGGGTTTTTAACGACATGTACATTCTAAATAGTCAAATTGGGAAAAATGGCAATGGCAAAGGGCCAGGCAGGGGGGTTAGTCATGGGTTGGTGTCTCTTCGGTTTAAACAAAAAGAAAAAAAGACTGTATATAGGATTCAATCACAGCAAGCTATACTCTTCTTGCAATCGTCCTCCCCGACAAGGGCAATATGGCCCCCAGATCATCGTATATCTCCAGGCCGTCTCGGAGGGATCGGCCGCTGGCTTGGGTAGTTAATTGGCTGTCCTGCTATTTATAGGTGTGGCGGCCTGATCGGCTCGAGCCGGCCATGACGTGGAAACAGCGCTAAAGGCAGGGAAAGACAGGTGAGACCTTGTTGAAACAGCGGGAGTCAGCGATTCTCAGTTAAACCCCAGTTAAAGCGAGTATCTCCAGTTAAAGATTAGTTAAAGATTAGTTAAAGACTAGTTAAAGGCCGCCGCTTTCCAGTTAAAGCTTTAACTAAAAGTTAGTTAAAAGCCGTCAAGCGACTCGCTTAGTCAGCAGCTAACCGCCGACTTTCTTCTGTGACTTTCGACGCCACAAGCAGTTGAAGCAGCAGAAACAGCAGAACAAGCGGGAGAAGAACGAGTAGACGAAGATAAAAGACATCGAGAGACCGCGAGACGAGACAGAAAGACGACCAGACGACCAGCAGGCGATGTCGACTCGCTGAGATGCGACTCTCCGCGCCGTCCCGCTTCACCACCTCCGTCCGGCCCAGGTCGACCCAGCCCAAGTCCAAGGCTGCCGCCTCCACAACCACAACCACAACCACAACCACAACTACAACTACAACATCTACGCCATCGCCATCGCCCACGCCCACGCCGACTCCAACACCGCCGAGATCGAGCTCACGACCGCGCGAGCAGCTGTCTCACTACCGCCTCCTCTTCAACAATGTCCGTCCGCAGCTGACTGACGACCAGTTCGCAAAGATGAGACACCAGCAGCCCGTTCAGCTGCCCTTCGACGCCGCCGGCAATGGCCCCGTTGGCATCCCAGAGAGCCCTCCTGGCGCCGGCGAGGGCAGCGACGGCACCGGCAGAGGCATCGTGATCGGCCTGCTGTCGGCCTTTGGCTCGGCCGGAGTCGCCCTGCTGGTGCTCGCCCTCTTCTTCTTCTTCAGATACACCCACCGAGGCCGCATCCTGCTCGACCGCATCGGCCGGCCGGGCGAGTACGACGACGAGCAGGAGTTTGCCCGCGAAGAGGCAGAGGCCCTCGAGTCCATGGACGAGCTGCAGGCTGCCGAGTACTTTAGAGCAAAAGGTTGGTCTACTCTACTTCTTGTATTTGATTGATACGATGATGGGGTGCTAACTACGGACGACAGCCTTTGTTCAGGCAAACCCCCCAGAGACAATGCAGACCGATATATCACTCTCCCAGTTCCTTGCGATCCAGGAAAAGGGCGTGTCGGCATGGGAGTTTGAGCCGGAGCTCGAGATTGCCAACTGCTTTGTCGAGGGACGCACCGAGATCGAGTTCTTCGACTCCGAGTGTGGCGTCCAGAGCAACCTGCCTGTCCCGAAGCAGAATGACGTTTACTACTGGGAGGCGAAGATTTACGACAAACCGGAGACTACGCTCATCAGCATCGGCATGACTACCAAGCCCTATCCGCTTTTTAGACTGCCTGGTACGCTTATTTAATTTTTTTCGTTTGCATCCAGTTTGCTCTGTACATATACTAATGCTAATTGGTATCGGGTTAGGCTTCCACAAGTCATCGGTTGCGTATCAATCTACCGGCCACAGGAGACACAACCAGCCCTTCAATCCAACGCCCTACGCACCGCCTTATGTCCAGGGAGACGTTGTAGGCGTGGGCTACCGACCTCGCAGCGGAACCATCTTCTTCACTCGCAACGGCAAGAAGCTCGACGATGTAGTCCACGGCCTCCGGTCGCAGAACTTCTTCCCGACTGTTGGTGCCAACGGGCCAGCTACCGTGCACGTCAACTTCGGCCAGATGGGCTTCGTCTTCATCGAGGCCAACGTCAAGAAATGGGGTCTTGCGCCCATGACCGGAAGCCTGGCTCCTCCGCCACCTTACGGCAGCGAGCAGGGAAGCATTCTTCTCGAGGCCGGAGGCGAGAGCTCAGTCGCGGCCCAGGAAGCTGCCGGTCACAGCCATCATCTCCACGGCCACCAGACGCACGGCTCTACCACTGCGCCTGTACAGCAATGGTGGCATCCAGAGTACATCCAACACCACGCCCAGCATGCTCATCAGGTACTGCAGCACCAGCGTCAACAGCAGCAACAGCAGCAGCAGCAGCAGCAGCAGCAGTCACAAACACATGCACGAACCCGCAGTGGGACAGTACGAGGACACAGTCTGCATCCATCCGCCCAGGCGCCGTCTGCACCCGTCCGGACGCCAACAGACATCTCACTGGGTCCCTTGCCCCATATAACCTCGCCAGCGGCCTCCTCGACTGCCGGGGCTGCAGCTGCGTCACCCTCGACCGTCACTTCAGACGCCCCCGCTGGTTCCGAGACGTCTGAGGCAACGACCGTTGTTCTGGTAGGCAATAATGACAGCAACGGCAACAGCAACAGCCACAGCCACAGCGCCAGTAATAGCCGTCCTCCACTCGATGACGTTCCTCCACCAGAATACCGTAGCCCAGGTCACTCGCCGCCGTGCGGCCAGGCCGGAGGTCCCCCGGGCGAGGTCCCGCCTATACCAACCTACGATGCAGCGGTTCGTCAGTCCAGGGAACGAGACGGCCCGCGAGATCAAGACGACTCTTGATACATCCTCCTCTTGCTTTCATTTCTTTGCTTTTGTGACTCTTTTTGCTCATGGCCGTCTGTCTACTTTTTATATCGTTGCTCCCCTTTTCCTTGCTTTACATCCCTATCAAATCTATGCTCGTTTATTCCCCTGCAAAATTAGCGACTCATTCGATCTGGACGGAACACGGTGTGGTACGGGTGCGGTCTCCTTCTCGGTGCTGGTGCGGTCTCTTTTTTTCATTGATATTTCCTATGCTCTGTTCAAGTCTGCTCTTCTTACACGGCGTTTCCTGCCCGTCCTTGTCCTTTCTCTCGCTCCTATTTTCCCTTGACGCTCTTGACTCTCTGCTTGCCTGCCTTTCCCCAGTGGATATCTATCTTTATCTCTTTTGTCTTCCCCCCCTGATGCAGCCCTGCCGGCGGCGCAGTCTCCTATCAAACTCCCAACCACCCCCAGTGCAATAAGACGCTTGCTTATTCTCTCACTGCCTATTTCCACCTACATACACCCATGCTTTGCTGTAACTAACGAGACGGAGGTTAATAAGTAATAACATACGCAGCCTGTCCATGTACATAACTGCCTGCTCCCTGTCGATAGCCATCTCTGCCATCCCTGCCTTTCGATCTCGACATCCTTCTAGTAACTAAGTAGTTAAGCAAGCTCCTCGACGATGAAAGAACCAGGACAAAGAGACCTCGCCCTGCAGCAAGCCACAGCCTGCTATCTGCTCCGTCGTCGCTGTCTGCAGGATCGAGATCGATATCATAAATAATGACCCGCTGGCTAGCTAAGCAGGCCGGCGGTTTAGCTGCTTAGCTAGCCAGCGGGTTATTTAACTAGCCTGTCGCTTCCCTTCACCCGCCGTCGCAAGTCGCAGGCCGTGGCGCGCTACACGATACGAAACGACAAATTAATCTATAATAGTTCGTTACCTCGTTAGAGCCCTGCAGCATTCGATTCTGGTCGTCGACGGGGTGGTTACAGCGTGACCGAGGACGGCGTCGTTGAGCTTCTTCTTTGGCGGACGGGATGCGAGCAGGTCGGCTTCATCTTCGCCTCATCGCCGCATAACAAACAGCCAGCCAGCCAGCCAGCAGCAGCAGCAGCAGCACGGCTTCACTCCCTCCTTCTCGCTGATGCCTCGAGCTCGAGCTCGCAGACCCTCGTCGTCCGGCTCTGGTCCTGGCTCTGGCAGGATGATACCGAACGGCAGCGCGGACGGGCATGTCTTCCATGTCGTCGTCCTGGTGAGTCGCATGCCCCCGTCCTGTACGATTTCTATCCATTGCTAACAGACGTCTAGGGAGCATCGGGAGGACCGCGAGAAGATACAGCAACGGGCATGCTTGTCCGATCCACAGCTACAGACTGGGCCAGGGGCTCTGTCGTGGCCGTTGACGCAGGAACGCTGCTGTCAGCCATCATCCGCATCCTCGAGACCGACTCGCCCTCCGAGCTCGACACAGACTCGTCCCACGCCCGTACACACCTCCACGGACAGCGGAGGGTGGTCTCCTCGGGGCCCTTCGCCGGCCTGGAGCTGCCGTTTGTCTCCGCTGAGGCAAACGCAGCGTATATCTTCCGCGACATCCTCGCCGCCGTGCTCATCACACACCCGCATCTCGACCACGTTTCCGGTCTGGCCATGAATACGCCCGCCGTCGAGGCCCAGTCGGGTCCTAAGACGGTCGCGGCGCTGCCCTCGACCATAGCGGCGTTGAAGAACCATCTGTTCAACGACATCACCTGGCCGAATCTGTCGGATGAAGACGGCGGTGCTGGACTGATTACGTACCAGCGGCTGGTGGACGGAGGGAATCAGCGTCTCGGACGTGGACCGGCAAAGGGATATGTGAGGGCTTGCGACGGATTGATGATCAAATGTCTCGGTGTGAGCCATGGGAGGTGTCGGCAGCGGTACAATCCCGAGACAGAGAAGCATCATCGAGCTGAAAGCACTGTGTTTATGACTGATCCTGTACTGTTCCCGTCACGGCGGGTTTCAATCGACGCCTCATCATTACGGTAGGTCTACGGAATTGCTTTGCTTTGCTTTGCTTTGCTTTGCTCTGGTACCAATATGATACATCTAACTAACTAAACTTGTTGCTGACAGGTCGTATTCTCCATCAACTCAAGCGCAGCAACTCTCTCTTAGCACAAACGGGAAGGATAGCTCGATATACGCGACGGTCGAGAGCTCGGCGTTCTTCATCCGGGATGATTTAACGGGCGCCGAAATTATCATCTTCGGAGACATAGAGCCGGACTCGATATCGCTGGAGCCTCGCAACGAGCGAGTCTGGGAAGCAGCTGCTCCGAAAATCAACGATGGCTGTCTGCGTGCGATATTCATTGAATGCTCATATGCGGACGCCGTGGAAGATAATGCTCTCTACGGCCATTTATGTCCTCGCCATCTGATTGCGGAATTGGAAGTGCTCGCCGGGAAGGTCCTTGATTCCCAAAAGCCTCACAAGGGAGACTCAAGAAAGCGGAAGCGAGCATCTTCTTTTACCGGGCTTCCTCCCCCAGCGGCACCGGCAGCAGAGCAGTCCAACGCACCGCTGAGTCCAAAGTCAAAGGAGAACAAATCGCCGTTTGCCGCTCCTTCAGCTCCCAAGACAAGGTCGGCCACAATAGCAGATTCCGCTACATCACGGCATAACACCCGCCAGTCCGCCGAGAGGGTTGAATTCCCTACGACCTACGCTCCCCAACCCCAAGGGAAGAAACATTCACATTCCACTTCTTCTGCCGCCGGAGTCTCCGACCCAATGGCCATGGATACCACGACAGATTCACCTACAACCTCAGGCCCTCAGACCCGTTACCGCACATCAATAGGCGGAACTACTCGCCCTCTACCTCTACAGGATCTAACAGTGTACATAATACATGTCAAAGATACCCTTACAGACGACGGTCCTCCCCGGGACCAGATCCTAGCTGAACTACGTCAGTTAGGTGAAGAAGCCGGTTTGGGATGCGAATTCCACGCTCCCTTGTCAGGTGAGGGAGTGTTCATCTAGCATGACCGGAAAGGCCGGATATGAGATGATGTTTTTTGCAACGACTCTCTCTTGGGATGTTTGGATGGCGTTGTTTTTTTTGAACCTTTTTTGCTTGCTTTCTTGCTAGGGTGGGTGGTATGGAGGATAAAAAGATGGTATACGGCCCTTGCAGGTGATGATTGGATGGCATGTATGACCTTTTTTTGACTTTCTTTTTTTCCCTTTTCTTCATGTTAACTACTTTGCTTCGCTTTGCGTTGCTTGCTTTGGTTACGGTGCCCAGCATTGATGTCTGATATCCTTAGTTCATGTACCTCTTATGAAACGAGTAGTGTTAGGATAGTGAGACCCCCGTGTTTAGACAGTATTATTACCAAGTATCTACTATTGTAAAAGCGCAGATGGATATATATATATATGTGTGTGTGTGTGTATATGCCAAATATGTTTGAATGGATATTAAGAGTAAGATGTATGATCAAGGAATCAATTTGTTTCAAGGCGCAGATTCGCTCTCACTGGCCGTGTCCCTGAGTAGCTCTCTCGCGCTTCTCCAGCGCAAGATGGTGCAGGCTATTCATACAATGACATGCCTTGCTAGCTGACTCACATGTACCAGCGAGAGTGGATAGCCAACGAATAGCTAGGTCCGACTGGCTAATAATATCATCCATTTCCATCGGTAAATGGGGCTCATCGAACGAAAGTTCCGTTATCAGTACACTACTGGCCTGCACTATGTAATGCAGTATACACCACCAAGGTGTCTTGCCATGTAGTTCGACGATATCGATATTCAGCGGCAGGAGCTGCAGTACCTGTCTAGCAGCCGATATGCAACGCACAGCTGCATCGGAGTCCATCTGCCTTGACGCCTCGGATTGGTAAGGAATGGTTAGAATTAGTTCGGACGGATCACACAGAACAGGTTTGTTGATCAGTATCCTTGCGCTAAGGTAGCGGAGGTGCAGGTATGTTAGGCTCGTGGAGGGAGGAGCGCAGATGTCTATGGATTGGACGGTGTATGGGAATCCAGGGTCAATGCTTGCGTACCATTGGCTTAACTTGTTGTCTAATTCGCTTATCAGGCCCTGGATATGTGCCCATGTACTATCGAGAGACTTCATGCCGTACAGCGAGATTATGGCTTCGCTTACAATTTCATCTAGTCGGAGCCCGGTGATGAAATTGCTAGATGGGTATTCCTCGTCAAAGGAGTAGACGGCGGAGAGTTCCAAGTCTAATGGGTTATCTAGGATATTGAAGTTGGCCAGAGGAAGAGGACTTCTGATAAAAGATGGCTCAGTAGTTTGGAACGGCCTAATGTGAATTGGCTGACCTTGAAATTCAGATGGATATCCTGTAAGTATGCAGAGGAACTGCTCTAGAGATCGAAGTGAGTACCAAACGCGAGCTTCAAGTTGTTTGGATTCTCCGGAGAGTTCAGAGGCAGTGGCTTGTACATTGAGAGATCGATTATACGCAAACTTCAGCGCTGTAGTGACTGATGTCCATGCTCTGGCAACGTCAAATTAGTACTTGAAAAGCTGCAAGCAGCCATCATTGGGAAGATCGGACGTTGAAATAGTTACCCTGCAATTTGATATGTTGAAAGCTGATAAACTCCCCTAATGGCGATAAGTTGTATCGGTTCTAACGAGGAGTATGTGTCCGGATATCCGCGGGGATCGACTATTCCCTGTGCCAAAGCCTGTGATCTAGCACAGTATATGCTGTGGTCTTCTACTTCACCTGTCGGTATCTGTGTATAACGAGCCCACAAAGATCCGAGAGCAAGCACCATATTTAAGAGAGCCAGCCAGGGGTAAACAGCAAGCGGGTCGCTCCCGTTGTGGTAGTAGGAATTATATCGAGACAGGAATCTTACCTTTGGAAGAATGGGGAATAGAGGATGAACGGTGGTGAAGTATGCATTTACCAGCAGATCAGCAACATCTTTTGGTGGTAAAGTAGTCAGATTGTGCATCATGTCAAGCTGGGGGAGTTCAACCTCGCCGGAGAAATAGTTGCATTTTTCATTGACATCGTCTATCTTCGCAGTTGTTTCCAACTTCCAGGAAAAATCATATGAAGCCATGGACATAATATGCTCTAGTAACGCGGTGACTTTATTTTAGTTGATCATAATCAAATAAAAAGACGGTTATTTGAAGTCTATCGCATACCTTCAGACATAAAATTCGGTAATTGTAGCTTTACCAGAAGCATTCCCAGCCACCTAATAGTCGAGGTTTCGCCTACACATTCCACTGGTTTACTGCGCTCGGAATAAGCCCGTAGGGGAGAGGCAACTCCCAGTAGGACGGAATTTTCATCCTCAATAGTGTCTTCGGCTGACGGTGAGTTTTCGTCTGACATTGAGACATCGTCTTCAGCTACCATAGAATTCTAAAAAGAGATTAGATTCGACAATCTGAACATGAAGTGGCCGTCGCTGTACATATATATACCTCGTGCAGTGCGTTTCTAATCGCCTGCTGTACGTCAGGACTTTGGCTAGGTATGAGTTTCGTGAGGAGTTTCTCGTACACGCTTATCTTCATGGCCATCGTTTGTACATTTCTAGACCTCTTTATTTAGAAAGAATATCAAGAATAAACAGTCGTAAGCGCATAGTATGGGGTATAGATGTAGCGAGAGAGTAGTAGCGAAAGTGCATAGGAGAGAGGGAGAAAACGGACCGTTTCAGCCTTTCTCGCTTTCCGTCTGCATATATGCAATCAACGCCCTGGTTCTTGCAACGAGAAGAAATCGGATGTACACCATCGCACTTGGATTTGCGTTTTCGGCATGGTTCGCATGCATGGTTCACTCGATTCCGGTCTGGAGCCGGCGACTGCTGTGCCACTCCGGGTAGGCGGGGGATGGCTACTTTGCCCTCAGTGGGGGTTCCTGCCGGGTTGCTTGCTAGCCGCGCGGCTGATGGAGAAGCAAAGGAGGATGATGAAGCTGAAGCTGAAGAGGAAGCTGTGAAGTTCTCAGGTTGACGTTGATATTGAATCGAAGCTCTGGCTTGGCGGCGCGGACCGGGTGGTTGGGCCATCGATGGGCCAACTTTGTAGCCAAGTTGTTGCTGTTGTGCACTCTTGCACCTTCTTTATCGTTTCTCTAGTTATTCTCTATATCTCCCTGAGTTGCTCACCCTCATGCGATTCAACATCCAAGAATGATGGACCGAGCCAAACAGAGAAACGCACATGGAGACGGACGTGTAGCAGCTATATGTGCAGTAGCAGGAGAATGCCTGCTCCCTGGCCAAAACAAGGCTACATCTGAGGAAAGCAATGCTTAGCCTTGCAGACCGCAAGACTAATGGTATCGATGCCTCACCTGGCTTAGCAGGTCAATGGAACAACCCCGTATTCCTTTGTTTTCCTGCTTCCAACCGATTCAGTCAGCTCCCGTGGGGTCGATTGGGCTCACACGGATCTCGTTCGTATACGGCCAATGTGATGCACAAATGCACACTGCATCTATTTCCATGTCGATAGGCCAGGGATCATCGTCTCGAACGAATTGGATTTCCTTCTGCAGGACCAAGGAGCAATATCACCACCATCCTTTGTTTATCGGGCGAATACCCACTACTACACTTCATGGAGACGTTTCTGAGAGGTAGTGCTGACACGGAGTACGCCTGGGATTGGCGTGTCTCAAGGGCCCTGGCTTCCTGCACCCCTGGCAGACTACAACATCGATAAATATGATGGTTCTTTGCTTGGGTTAAAACGGTTCTGATCCAACGCGGCCTCTTGCGGCCATATCTATCCATTCATCCGACCCCGAATTCCTTTTTCCGGATGGGCTTTCCACGGGATCTCGTGGCCGAAGTCCATCATGGGAGCAGCGGCGATAGACAGTTGACTTGCCCAAAGGATGGTGCACTGACCCCTTGGCTCCGTGTCCTTGCAAAAGGATAGGCAGCACGACACAGTTTCATTGCACCCCCCCTCCTGCCCTGGCCGCCAGAAGAGAAGCTGTGTGCCTCTTGCCGATAAGATAAAGGTTCAACATCGTTGCTGGGGTCAGCCTCCATAGATAACGGCTGCAATTCCGCCATTTAACTTATACCCTCTAGACGCAAAGCTCCAGCCTCAGCTCTCAAAGTCTCGTTTGATATCCCTGTCGATGGGCCCCAATGTCGAAGAAGGTACTCATTGGCTAATACTGACGTAGTGAAGCTCCTTCGACGTTGAATATCCTTGATATACATGCCATCATGTGAGGGCTTTTAAATTTTTTTTTTTTTTTTTTTCAAGCTGTCCGTTTCAGCTTTGTTCGACACCACTGAGTCTTGGGTCCTTCCCCCATCTCGGGATTTGGAACATCTGGTCCCACTAAACGATCGATTTCCAACGTTGCAGCCTTGCATCTGCCCCTCTGGGGTACATATCTCCACAGCAAGGGGGAAGCAGGAAGAACGAATTCGTGAGATTTAGATTACCTTGAGTCGAGGCCAAGCCCATGCACACTCTACCACAGCATGGATCTAGAGGTATCCAACGCCTTTTGCTGCTTTAGATTCGGAGCTTATCGTATTTCATATCCCCCGGACACTATCTTTCTTCGTATCGAGACGTCGTCGCTTGTTTAGTCTGGTTGGCTCTGGACGCTTGATCCCCCAGCATTGGCAAGAAACCTGCATATGCGACTTGGCTTAAAGGGAAACATGGAAGAGAAGTGCTTAAGCCAGCCTCAAATCAGAATTGACATCATTTCAGGTCACGAGCAGCTGTGTAGTGACTTGGCAATGAAGCTCACACCGCTCTGCTGACACTCCAGGTATTGCTCTCTTCGCATCAAGATAGACAGCATGGTAGCAAAAAAGGTTTTGTTCAATGATGGTACCAAGATAAGTTACAATATGAATTTGGAGAGGGGTATGTTTGTGTGGTGGGGCACGTAAGAAAAATAATAAACAGATATGGTAAACTATAGGAGGAATTCACAGGAATTAGAACCTCAGACAAGATTTATCATATGTTGTCAATTGCGTCGGCCGAGCCGTTCAACCTCGGGAGATCGAAGCTTGAGCTCCCCCACGATCTCTTCCCAGGCTCGTATCTGTAACACTTTCCCCTCGCTTGTTCCAGTAAGAGTAGCCGAGATGCTGTGACGGTTAGTTCCCAAATATAGAACGGAAAGAGGGCTTCATACCCTGAATGGTGGGGAAGGATATATATAACTTGGTGATCTTACTCTGGATATTGGTCACTTCTCCACCATTTACCATGGGATTCCTCGCCGAGCATGGTAGCGCTCACAAGGGTCCTGCTACCTTGCTCTGATGTACGGCCAAAGATGAGTTCAAACACAGCAACGAACATCCTCTCGTGCCATGCGTCGTACTCGCGACCTAAGCGGGAACGACAGAACCCCGGACAGGCAGAGTTGACGATGACTCCCAGTGAGCCATCATCGCAACGGGTTAAACCAGCAATTCTCTTTGCAGTGTATTCGACAATGACCTTGGATAATCGGTACTGAGAGTGCGCACGGAAGTTTTCCTCGCTATTCAAGTGTAGGAGGATGCTGTTCGCTCCATCAGGCTGTAGCTCCCCTGCCTTTGCATGTCTGTAAGATCCGCTTGAGACAAAGGTGAGATGAGCAGGGGCTCCCGTTGCGGCATCACGGCTCTCTCTTAGCTTTGGGAGTAAGAGTAGCCCCAGCAGTGCGGTTGAAAGTGCGTTGACTTGAAGCGTTTCTTCCCATCCGTCTGGTGTGAGGGTATATTTTCTATGCATGACACCAGCATTTAACAGTGCTATATCAAGCCGCGGGACTTCATTATTGATTTTTTGAGCAAAAGATGTCACGCTTTGGTAGCTGGCCATGTCTAGGGGCCATATTTGAATGTCAAAACTGGCGGGGCTACTCGCACGCTTTGTACGTTGTTCAATAACCTTTTTCGCTTCATTGCCCCGTTCAATGCTACGGCAGGCAATTATCAACGAGGAAACTCCCAAGTTTATATATTTTATGGCTGCTTCGAGCCCCAGGCCAGATGTACCGCCGGTGAGGAGGACTGTCTTCCCTTCAAGCGAGGCTGTTGGGTTGGCAGGTGGGAACAGTCGACCTTGTATGAGCCGCCCGAAACCGACGAGAAACATTGCGCTCTGCAACGAACAACACTGGATTATCAGGGAGAGACTGTAGGACGGTGAAGCGGTATTATCGGTATCTTCACAATCGTTGGGTGTATTTGACGATGTTGGCTCAAAGTGACGTTGAAGATGATAGGCTAAGAGATGCAGCGCGTCTAAGTTGAGCGGCGCGCCCAAAAACTAAACCGCAAGTTGACTTTTCCTTAGGTACTCTGACGCTCTCCTGAAATTTCTTTTTCTGGGAGAGCAAAAAGAAGCTTTTGACAAGCCCTGGAGCAGTATCTTAGCGTAGTAAAATCTGGATATATTCTTCGTTCCAGATCTAGCTTGATTGAGGAATAAGATCGTTTTGAAGACAGGTTGTAGGGGGGTACTTCTTGAATGCGTCTTCTAATTTGGAGATTTTTAGCCTCTTTCTAGAGATTCCAAGGGCCACCTAGTAATGATTCATCAATATAGCCTCTTCTTATGTGGAAGCTAATAACTATGAATCAGCCCTGAACTCAGATCAGCAGTAGCACGCTGTTTCTGTGTATGTTTATATGCTAGTTTCTGGTCTCTCCTGAAAGAATATCCATCTCAATCTAAGCCTCCGAATCAGTATATGGCCACTGTAGGAGATTAATATCTGTAAGAGGATTTGGTTCTCGTGGTGAGGTCGTAATTCTATGTGGATACCTTTATAGATAATAATTTGTTGGTAACTCCATCCCCCTAAATAAATTGATACTTAATTCCTTGATTTCTGGACTTACACCTTTGTAGTTAATTGAGCCTCTAACATAGAGTAAGTTATTCTTCCAAGTGAGTAGAAGAAGGGACGGCTATAATAGAGTCTCCTTTTCTTTAGATGTATCCCATTTTGGCCTGTAAGTTATGTGATCTGTCAAGTAAACCTTTAACGGGGCACTGTTATAAAAAACAGCCATGGAAAGGCGCCTAGTTTTTTCTTCTCCTGAAGTTAAACGTATGATGTATAGAGTATATTCGATTATCCCGGAGGTGGTGTTATGGCTGCCGGTTTGGGAAGCGCCCTCGTCTGCTGATAGGCACCTCGTTCCGGGCTGCAGGTACCTGAACGCCCCTGGTCGTCTAGTTGGTTTAAGGCGCTCGGCTGTAATTGTTAACTCATGAAACCGAGAAATCGCTGGTTCGACTCCAGCCCAGGGGAGTTTCTTCCTTTTTTTGTCTCATTTTTTGTGTTGATATTTTTTTTTCTCGCTCGCTTTGTGGACATGGATATAAAAGCGCGGCTAGCCGGCGGGTAGATAAACATTTACCCGAGATGCACGTGATTCGCGGCTAATCTTCTTAGTAAGATGGCAAATTCAGCGGTCGCAAATAAGAAGAGGGAGAGGACGCTGGATATGTGAGTAACAAGTGCAAAAACAGCATAAAGCCCACCTAAGATACCTTACTTACATCTGTGATTGTCGGTTTTTAAGTGTAATCAACTTTGCGACCTCGCCGGCGACTGTTGTATGAGAAGTCTTCGGTCCCGGGCGGCAGGAAGATCAGTCAAAGGGACGTCAAACAAGGGCCCTTCAACAAAAACATCTCCTGATGGTCTAGTTGGTTTATGACATTCGGCTGTAACTGAAAAATTGTAACTGAAGGGTCCCTAGTTCGATTCTGGGTCAGGAGAGTTTCTTTTTTGCTATTTTTTTTTTTCACTCTTTCTTTCACCCCATCAAAATGTCCCTAACGGCATAGAAGTCAATTCATTGTCCACTTACAGATGAATAACGTCAGTTGTTAGTTATTTATAAACACCTCCTGCGCCCGTCAGGATACATATGAAAGTACCTAGCCTATCGTAAAGTCCCCCCTTTCCCTGGTTCCTTGTTTTTGGTGCAGTTCCTTCGCGATATACATAGTGGTTAACCAATACACACCAAAAACCCCATGCAAAATCCTACAGTCCCGATAGTTAACCTACAGGTAAAGTAAAAAATAAAATAAAATAAAACTAGACTAAAAAAGCAAGAAAATCAAAGGAGTGAAGGATAATAATAACCAAAATCAGACACAATAATAGGCCATGTGGCGAGGAAGTTCCTTGTACCGAAGTGCTGGCTTGTTGATAGAGCCACTGGCTGTAACATGTTTGGTAGGACAATCGTACAATCTGCCTCTCACATAAGTACTTACTCATTGTTTTCGAGAGATCAACGAAATCGACGCAATGTATACATCCATAGCAGTAGGGAAGTGGTAAAATGTTATAATGAAACAATGTTTTATGGGTATCTCATGGCCTCGTGAGAGAAACGATTTATCGAAGAGCGCAGGATGGCCCCCGGAATTCGGGCAGTAACTGGTTGACAGAAAGTGATTGCTCCTCGCTGGCGTAAAAATCATGAAGGAAACTGGGATAGGTGTATCATAGCTACATACTCTCCTGAGGGGTGTAACCCTTGAGTTCGAACCACTCTAGGTGGGTAGCTGCCGGAATCTAATACACGTAAACCATCGGTAACCAGTATCTCCTGTCATATTGAGTCCGAGTAGCGGGCAAATCAAATTATGCCGACCATCCCTGCTGTGTGTTCCAGGTAGCTTGTTGCTCTACCTCAGAATACGGATGGTGATACCCTGGGTACTGGACAGCAGTCACGGCAGGATAGCTCATCCGGGGATCTGTCTGCGGACAGGTACTAGGCGTCATGGTTGCATTGTTCACCGAAACTGGGGATGGAAGGCTGTTACAAGCTATGGTACTCGCTTGGTGGCTGGAGTGCGTGGGAGAGTAGTTACCCGACACATTGTTGAAGCTGGTAGAGTCCAGTCCAGCCCGGTTATACTCAGGAGCAACGTGTGCGAGGGCAGCTTCGCCGTTCATAGGCCAAAACGCCTCTTCACGTCCGAATGCCCGGAACGCTTCGTGTGCGCCACTGGTAGGTGAAGACTCGCATTTCACTAGGTCAGACTCGGATGGGGTAGATGTCGAGCACGAATCGCTGGACCGGGACCGGCCAAGCGCACAGCATGGCTCGATGGGGGAATTGTCGTGTTCCGGTGAATTTGGTCCCGACGACTCGTTTTTCCAATACTTCGAAGCTGCCATCAGCTCGGCTTCTACGTTATGTGTAATATTCTGCTCCTCGGCTTGCTTGATAAGGCCAAGTCGGTCCAAGATCGCGTGGGTTAAGGGGTACCCATCCACGAGCTCGATGGGTTCGCCTGGAAAACACTTGTTGTTGATGCAATGTGTATATAACTGCTGAAGTGCCTTGACAACTAGAGCGTGGTGGGACTCCAGCATTTCAACGAAGCTATACAATGCCACAGAGTAAGTTATTTGCAATGACGGCCGGTTGTTTTCTCCTAAGATGATTCCCCTCAAGACGGAAGTATATGAGACACCGTTCTCCTCACCCTCTGGAATATGCCTTGGTCTGTGTTGCCTTCCTCTCCCGGAACAGGCACGGATGGTTATACACAGCACATCGATAACATGGTTGGTTTCCGTCACACTATAAACACGTTTCATATATCAGCGTCAATTAAGTATTCACAAAATAGTTGAACTTGGACACAAAAGCATAAAAACAAAGCCACAGATGCCAAAAGACATTGCTGGATGAATATATATACCTTTGTCTTCTTCACCCTACATCGATCACAGGCTTTTAGAACGTGCTTCCGCTTCGTTCGTAAAATCTGATGGCGTTGATTCATGTCCAGGGGACGTGGGATATGTCCATAGCTGGGGATAGCTACCATGGCCCCGGGTATGGGCAACGAGTCCGGCAGTCTGGACGAGACATGGAGTTTCGGATAGATTGGGTGTGGTTGCGGCATTGAGACGTAATTTAATCGACCGGATGGGGGAAGAGGAATGTTTTACACGCCGGGGGATTGGAATTTCAAACAGTCAATAAGTGTTATCAGGCGAAGAGTAACCAAAAATGAGAGCAAATAAACTTGTCCCCTATTTGAACATAAGAAGGGGTTCGTGTGAGGTGAGTACGGAAATGGCTTGGTTGGAAATATGAAAGGGGAAGAGTGTCCTGTGATATAGTGAGGTTGATTTATGTTGTAGATGACAGCCGATGTAGGATGTAGATGCACTGCAAGTTTTTAAACATACCTATATGGCTGTTTTCTGGAAACGATCGCCTCAAAAAGCCCCAAACAGTGGGGATGACGTGGAGAAATCCGTTCTCGTCACTCTTATGTACCGGAATGTTTTGTTCCCTCAATTTAATGAAGCTCGACACCTCACACGGAAATAAAAAAGAAGTACCTTTGTAGTGGCTCGGAAATAGGTAAAAAGGGGAGGGGGGAGGAGACAAGGATACCCACTTAAGCTAGCTAACTAGCGGTTGTCCTTGTATGCATGGGGATGGTCTTCCATAAATGACATCCTTTTCCACGGGTCATTCCCGATCTTCACCGCAGCAGCTCTGATGGAAGGGTGACTTGGCTTGTACTAATTAGTGGAGAATTCCAGTACCGCAGCCACTTATAACGGGCCGACCCGGTTTCCACAATGGGAAGGGGGGGTAATGTATGCATGGAGATGAAGCGAGGCGGGCGTGTAGCATAGGAAAGCTAGCCTAGGACTTTTGCTGACAAGGAGGACTTGGGCAGCAACTTGGACAGCCGAGAGGATTTCAAAAGCTGCATCCTAAAGGCAATGGGAATAGCCGACGGATCAAAAAAGCAAACAACGGCCTAAAAAGAGGGCTCTATTTTCAACCGCTGTCGCTTTTTCATTTTGCGTTTTTATTTTTTATTTTTAAATGTTGAGCCAGGGGGTATTTAGCTCGCAATTTCAGCTTGTAAGGAAACCGAGGCTTACTAGCGACCTAATGGTTGGCAGGTTCCGTCCGCTCTGTCCCTCTGACTAGGGCCAGTCACACGACGACGGAATAAATTTATGAGATTATCAGATCTGGTGCTCCGAAGTTGACTTCCAAGATAAACGCGATGAAAATGTTTCATCTGCAGGAAGTAGTTGATAATTCCCAGTTGGGTTGGGAATGGGCGTTCCAATTCGAGTCGTGGCAGCAGGAAAAGGCAGAGAGAGCAAGATCTGCCATTTTGCTTAGAAAAGAAAAGAAAGGAGGGAAGAAGAACAATCCTAGCATTTTTACATACGCAAACCGTGCCTGTAAGGTAAATAAATCGGTCATGGACTCCTGATAGCAGCTTTGACAGAGAGCGCAAAAGTCCAAGTTAAAATGATCCGTCTCTTCACGTGCGCCCATAAAATGGCAGAAATTGTACCACCGTAACCTGCAACCCGATAGCTGGATTAACATAACCTCCTTTCTCGTATGGCCAATAAACGGAGTAGACCAGGGGCTGAGCGCAGTGAGGGGGTTGCAGAACTACGTTGTCCGGTACAACAGAGGGGTAAGATTGTACTCCGCAGCGGTGGTGTTGTTTCTCGCATTGTAACTAGTACCAAGATGTATCAGCGTCTCTTCTCGAGTGAACCGCGTTCCAACAAGCAAATGCACTTGGTAGTCCCTTCTAGCCCCCTTGAGGACACGGCTGGAATTGCGTTGAGGCGGCAGTAGTGGGACCGTATCGGCCATGCAGCGTTCATGTCGGTGTTAGTGATGGCGTGTGACGGGCCTCATAGGCCTGAGGTACAGGGACAGGGCCCCTGGTACGTACAACGCCTTGGAGCGTATTTTTCGTTTGGCGCTGGCAGTGCTTTGATGCAGGTTATGGTCATCGGTCGTCCGGGGACGGAGGTCGCAAGCGACGTCCTAATTGGGATCCTCGATAAACTGACAGAATCACGTGGTAATAGATAAGATTAACCTCGAATCACGGGCCGCCCCGAGCTTAGATAAGCTTAAAACTACCTCGTAACAAAAAAGTGATAGCTCACAGTCTATCTGCCTCCACCACAAGAACGACTCCCGAAAACGACGTCTGCGCGTAAAACTGTCCTTTTTTCATGTGCATGATAGTTAAGTGTTATGTATGTCAATGATGTACGACATTGGCCGCGCATACAGTACTCTGACAGAAACCTGCTTTGTACCCACATGCTTCTTATTCATGGTATCTTTCTTCGTCCAATGAGCTCTTTGTTATTTCGAACCAGGACCGACAGGCTACCATCTAAACAGCTTGGTTGGCTTGTTCGATACCAGCAGAATGACGAGATCTGCGTACTCCGTTTGTACTTCCGATCATATCTCACATTTCTCCAGCTAATATTGATGCCCTGGATACGCGCCCGCCGAAAAGCAATTCCATGATCACCTCGTTATATTGGTTCTGTAAAGGAACATATGCATGTTATTGACTCGCAACTTGTCTCCGTCAAAAATAGCGGTCTCACATACATATCTTGGCATGCAACGCCATAGCCAAGGGTTGCCTTCTGGGTTGGGGTTGTTATTTGTTGGTTGTTAATTCAAACCACCAATAACATTGTAAACCATTGTGCTGCCTTGCAAAATATGTGCATGGATTGTGGTTACTTGCTAACAGGTGAAATTCTCTGAAAGATGCAGCCTTGATGTTGCATTTAGGCATCGTGGCTTCAGGTTCAATTAACAATCCGTGAGAATATAGTTAGCCTTCTGTCAGAATGTCTGCTGAATAGTCTAGAACTAGCGGAAGATTTATACCAGAAACATCCGGGCGACGGGAGTATACCCCGTGTCGGAGGTTACTCTATCCATGCCGTTTTACTTGTTGTGACAGAGTTTCCTATCCCATGGGACATAGCAGTGGAGTATAATTCCCGTTTTGTGCAGGAACAGGCCTTCGTTTCTTTTTCGGGGTTGTTCTCATGTACAAAGCTCGATCCTACACTTCACAGCCGATGGAGATCATTACGAATCAACCCATGTAAACCGTGGGCGACAAACCTGATACTTTGCTAGCAGACGTGCATATATGCGCGTACTTTTTTTACCTCCACCCTGCAGCTAAGGCTGTAAGTGCGGCTGGCGGCTTTTCCTTCGCGGTTGCCTCTACTCCGTATAGCGGGTTCTTTCCCTTGATTTCACGCTGTGCTCGCTGTATGTATTCGACGATTCCCCGGGACAGATTGAATACTTGCATTGTATACTGCGTCTACATACTAAGATGGCTGTTATACCCACTACTAGAGCCATATTATTGTGGAAGGGCAGCGTCCAAGAGACAACTTGGCGAACAGCGTCCGTGCAACAGGGTGTGGTCAATGTGCAGGGGTAGGGGAAGGTTGTGGTCAGGGGGCTGCAGGATAAGGGCCTTAATCAAATGCCGACAGAAGCTAAGGCAGGGTACATATCTGTCTGCGGGCCAGTCATATCATGAAGTCGGCTATTGATTCATTTTCCGGCAGCTGGTTTAGCCGATATACTTCCCGCTTTTTTGCTTTCTTTCTTCCTTCTTTGGCAGCGTCATCTTCGACTCCTCATTACAAATTGAAAAACTAAGCAGAGTCAACGCCGAAAAAGTTAGAAACATAACAAAAGAAAAATACCTACCAGAAAGGATGACTGCTGACTTAGGTAACCCTACTGAACGGCTTATATGCTGAATTCGCTATGTTTAGACACGGACATGCGGCCTCCCTGCGAGTTATATACGATGTACTCTGAGCGGAGCAAGGGAGAAGAGTTGATCTGCCGCCGGGGTAAGTTTTACAGAAAGCTCTTGAGGAAAGTATGTCTTCATTAGACACACGGACGGTATATATAGCAAAGAGTCATATATATCTACCCTCCGTCGCCTTTCTTCCCGGGCCCTGGGCAACGAGAGATCAGAGAGAAGGAATTGAATAGCGTAGATTCTAACCCAGCAAGGGCTGCTAAAAGTGGCGCATTGGGAGTAATCCCGTTGGTGCATTTCAAGCGACTCGGTGTCCAACCACCAGGCTCATTTAATTGTTAGTTAACTAAATTAAATTGATTTGAGGTGCGTAGGCGGCGCGCCTGCATGTCACTGTACAGGGCGTCAACAATTTTCCACCCTTCCCATACGATACCAAAACATGCCTACAGGCACAAATCTGCGTTAGAGCAGATAAAATAAAATAACAAAAATCAGGGATAAATTATTCTGCATACTCAAAATACAGGTGAAGATGATGCCGCGAAGTGATCTCTCGAATTTATGGTCGCCTTGCTAAGGCAGAGTGATGCTTGCTTCCCCTTTCGCGAGGTGGTCAAAACTTTCCTCGCTTGCAGAGGTTGTTGGTGGGCTTGGATGACTGCCGGCTGCATTCGCACCGTCCTCCATATCCGCATTGCCGTGTGGGGTACAGCCGGGGATAGTGCCAATCCACTCAATGCCATCCCCGGCACCGGGAGCACCTAGCACCCGTTGCTCCTTGAGCTGTTCTTCAAACGCTAAAGTCTGGCCAGGTGATTTCGATGCAGCTGTAGAGGGGGGAAGTAGGTGTCTTCTGTGCCACGCACCCAGAAACATTCCATCAGGATCAGCCTCATTTCTGGCCTGTAGCCATTGATCCAAGCTGTCCCCGTACATTTCTCGGAGGGCCTCATACCCAAGGTCTTCTCCAAAATTTTTAGCCCAATGTGGTTTCCCACCTAGCTCCCGCATGAGCCATTCAAATGCCTCATAGTACCTTTCCCTGCAAGGAGGATCACGCAGATAAGGCCGATATAAAGTGGCGTTGAGGAAGAGAGTAGGGCCATCAGGATAAGTGGAGTCCAGGTACGGGCGAGGGGTCTTTGAGATCGAAGTATCGGAGACACGTACTTCAATGGGGCAATGTACCCAGACAGACTCGGAACTAAATGGTATACGTGCAGTTTCCTCATCGCCATGGAACCAGGCGGACAGTCGGGTAATGGCCTCTGGACCCTTTTCTAATGGAAGTGCCCATTCGTTCACAAATTGAGAATACAGGCAGTCCATCAACAGACCAGTGCGAGCGGGTTGAACTGCCTCCGTAATAGTCTTTCCGGGCGTAAAACCATATTGCATGCCGAACACAAACCACTCAACCCAAGGCAAGATCCGGGGCACGTAGTTGGAGAGATACAATAGGTTATGGTAGATGAAGTAACCTAACGCACCACCGTACCAGCTTGCAGGGGGATCACGAGTCGGGAGGTCGGTCTTGTCCGCACGCCAGACAATCGCGCGCTTCATATAAGGCATCCACCACACCCTCACATACTCCGTAGATGTCCATAAGCCAGAGTCCCACGTATCCAATACCTGTGGCAATGTCTTCAGGGACTGCTGCCAGGCGATATTGAAAGTTGGAACTGCCTGCAAGGTCATCTCCGTGATGATACCAATGGCTCCAAGGGACACCAGGGCGGCACGAAACAGCGACGGATTGGTCGCCTCGCTACATCGGACAACCTGGCCATTCGCAAGCATTATTGACAATCCCAACACACGTTCGGACAGCAAGCCATACTTGAGTGAGCTGCCATGTGTCCCCGTTGAAATCACTCCTGCTATAGACTGCTCATCGATGCTGCCGAGATTAGGAAGCATCAGTCCATTCTTCTCCAGCTCAATGCCAAGCTGTCTCAGCCGTATACCAGACTCAACCGTAACAACACCTGTATCACGCGAAAACGAGAGGACCCGACGGTAATTGTCCAGGTTGACAACCCATGATGACGTGCAGGTAAGATCAGACGGCGAGTGACCACTGCCGACGGTTACTATGCGTCGGCGACATCTGCGAGCAAGAGTGATGACCTTTTCAATTTCGGCAACTGACTCGGGCTGAATGTAAAGTTCCGGTCGAGAGTAGAACGTTTTTGCCCAGGTGTGATGGAGGTGTGACTTGGTCGCTCGAAATGGCACTGAGGGGTCTAGTTTGGCGAGTTCGGCGGTTATGAGAGCGTCCATTTTTGCTTGTTTCTTCCGCTCCTCTCCTACTCTTGTCCTTTTCCCTTATCCAAATTTCCTTTTCCTGGCCCCTTTGCCAGGCTTTCGAGTCTGGATCTTGCCTGCTGGCTGCTGTTCAAGAGCCGGTCGTTCGTCTGGAGGGAGAATCCGTTTCCCCACCACGATATCTAAAACCAGGAAGTACCTCTCAGCAGGGTGGCAGCAAAGTCTACTCGATCAATGCATGACAGCGGTGGCGTAGGAGAGGATGCCAGCTGTCTGGACGATGATCTTGTCTTTTCGTCTTCCTTCCCGCGAGTGTGATGTTCTTCGGAGGTTGAGGTTGAGATGGACAAAGGTGAGACGTCTCGACAATTAGCTAAACCTTGGAGAGCCACCGGATTAGTTTAACCTTAAGCGGTTCCGTTGGGTGAATAAAAGGCGCAACTGTATATAGAAGAAGTTAGCACTAATTAACCGGTGTTGTAAAGGTGATGGGCACATTAATAGAGCCAGGAGCCCAGCAAAGAACAGTCTTGATACTTATCTGATGTTCATATCGAAGTCCCACCTTCAAAATGGCTGGTGGCTCTGATTTGTTCACTCATGCAGCCAGTCATGTTGCAAGAAATGGTTTATCAAGATTCAAGAGGAAACAAAAAGTACAAGATTCATGCTATTCTATGCAGTCTATGCCATGTAGCATCCAATGATTTTGACGACCCTACTTCTGAGTGCCGATAAAAGTTGTACATAACCCGAGCTGACAGAAAAGACGGGTAGCCAGTAAGAAGAGAGTAGACGAAGTATAAAGCAAGAATTGATAACCTCCAAAAACCGCTAATATGGAATAAAAAGTGAAGAGCAAGGGGAGAAGAGAAGATAATGCTAGTAGAAAATGGTGCGAAAGAGTATATGGTAAATCATGGTAGCTCATCGGATTGCATCGATAGCCACAGCCAGTGGGATAATGACAGGAGTCTTGTTCAGCGTGCCTGGGGAGTGTCTACCGTTCCAGTTTCTGAACGCTCGTTTGCACTCTGTCGGTAGACCTTCGAGAACAACATGGCTCTTTGGTAGAAATGGGCGGTCTTGCTCAGAGACAGCGAGAATTCCATATTCCTGGGCGAATACGAGAGCGGAAGCAAACTCTGCCGAACGTGCGTTTGATCGATCACCAACAATACTAGAGATTGGTTAGAATCGCGGGAAAAAGGGTGTCAGCTGCTACATGAGGCGGACTTACACATAGATTTCAAAAAACGCATCAAGAACGTAAATATGCGCTGGGTCGAGATCACGTTGGCAGAATGGTTCGATCTCCTGAACTGTGTCATTCGGTCGAGATACTGGCGATGAGGCTCCACGACGGTTGAAAAAGCTCGCTCCAAACCACTGGCCTAGCTCATGGTCGATACGGTACAGTCGGCACGAGTATTTATCGTGCTTCGGTTTCAGTTGCCAGTAGTCTGCTGACGGTGGCACTGCTTTTTCCTGGCCAGGGAAGGATTCGAAGAAGCTACTCGGTTCTTCCCCTTCGGCGACCTCTTCGATCTCACCTGTTGGCCCGATGCCCATGCCAATCAAACGCGCACAACCAATTTCGTCGGCCGTGCTTCCCCGCCCTTGCCATAGGAATAGCTTATCGTTCTTGCCGGATATTATGTAGGTGAATCCTGAGCAGAGGTTGCTGATTGACAGGTCGACCTCGTCAAATGCTATTTGGCCCATGTGTCTTCTTCCGCAGAGCATGTATTGAGCTGACGAGCCGGATCGACTGCTCGGTCCTCGCCGCGTGATCATGATACCACCGAGGGCTTGGATGAAGTTTGGTGTTTCTTTACCTTGCTTCAAGAGCTCAAGTTTGCAGTTGTGCTCTCTTGCGACTTTGCGAGCAAAGAGCTGTGCATCTTCAGTGGTCGCTTCTCCAACTCCGTCACCACACCATAGGTGTACCTCTGTTGCTCTGCCACCAGAAGATTTCTCGAACGTATGAACGCAAAGGTACATGCTCTCATCGAACAAAATATACTCTTGGTTGCCAGGTAAATCTTTTCTCTTTCCATCACCAGTCAACTCCCATACATGCTTGGCAAGGGTTGTGGTCTTAGGATATGCCTCGGGTTTGCCCATCATAACTGGTGCGGGATCAATCTCTACTTTATCTTCAGCAGTAGGCCGGTTGAGGAAGAAGTTGGAAAACATTTGAGATACTTCGGAACTTTGGGCAAATGCTGGGGTCTTCGTCGGCGACGGGGAGCGAGATTGCTCTCTTGTTCGATTAGCATTTAAACCTGATAAGAACGAGGGCTTTCCCAGGCGTGGCGGAGCTAAAGTAGTGAAATCTGTTAGCCCAGCCTTCGCCTCAGATTGAACTGGCTTCTTCTCTAACGGAGAATGTAGTCGTGCCTTTTGTGGTACGGGAGAGTCATCTACCGGGGTCTGCTTTTTAAGACTGAGAGGAGAAGTAGAAAGGGTTGCAGATTTGGGTGGAGGGCTGGGCTTGTCCTTATTCTCAGCAGGGCTGCTGTTTGATCGATTGGGTACTGCGAGCTCTGCTTTAGATGATTGGGACGCCACCAAGGGAGTAGAAGGAAGGGACGAGTGAAGAGGAACCTCAGGTTTCTTCTCTTGGCTATTTGATGTTAGAAATTTATTCTTCATTTCCGAGTTCAACGGTTTTGGTGCGGTAACATGTTCCTTTTCGGTGGATGGTAAACGACTGGCCACAGCCGGCCTGGCTTCAGATAGCTTTTCTGGAGCAGGGTCATCGGGTTTGGCAGCTCCAGCATTCGACTCCTTTGCAGTACCTTTAGGTAAGCGTCTCTTGGGCCCTCTAGCGCGAGATTTAGTCATGTGTGTTAGTGCTTCCGGAGTAGATGGCTCAGAGGTTGATATTGTTGACACGGACGCTGAAGGGGCAGCCTTTGATGGAGCTGGAGGCCCTCGAGCAATGAGATTTGCTAACATTGGGTTCATTCGATTACCAAGCTTGCCCTTGGCTGCGGGAGACGAAGTGTCGTGGCTAGGAGGACCTGCTGTCATGGTTACAGTCGAACCAACAAGGGTGGTGGTAGGGGTTTCTGTTTCTGCAGGCGGTGATGGGACAGGTGATTTCGCCGGCGGTGATTCTAAAGCCTGAGGCGGCCGGTTCTCTTTTTCCTTGGGGATCTCTTCAGAAGAAGATGAACGAAGGGCTGCTGGCTTTGACAATGGTTTGGCAGGCGCGTTTTTTGATCCAGCTGTGGTCCTTATACTATTCGACCTACCAAGATTCTGTCTCACGAGAATGGCTTCTGGGGTAGAATCTTGCGGTGGGGGAGTATTGGAAGGCCCAGTGTGATCCGGGCGAATTGATCCACCGGCAGCTTTCATTGCCTCCTTGCGCTTCAAGAGGCTCTCTTTGAATTCGTCCACTCGCTCTGTTTTCTTGGGGCCGCCGGTCACAGTCAGTCCGGCTTTACCACGAAGTATATTGCCTTTGAGTTCGTCAGGGGCAACATAATTCTTAGTTTCAGCGCGCCGTAATTTACCAAAGACTGCCTTAAATTCTGGCTCGTCCTTTTTAACGCTATCGCCGACTGTTTCACGACGGCGCAGGTTGCCGCGAAAATCAATTTGGGATGACTTCACACTAGGTGCAGTTGGTTTGGAGGGGGTATCCTGGGCTGGAGATGAGACTGGATCCTTTGTTTCTGACTTCAGGAATTCACTTTTTGCTGGGATTGGAGGTGACTTGGTGGAATCTTTGGGAGGTGGGACTTCAGATGGGCTTGGATTTGAAGATTCTATGGCATCCTGAGGCGGATCTATTTTCATATCAGAAGATGACTTCTTCAATATTGGACTCTGAGATTTTTCCGGTGAACTGGGAGGGTCCGGTTGTTTTGTTGCGGGTGATACAGTCTTTTCGGGCTCAGGAGTAGCTGTTTTCTCCGGCTGATTCAGTTCCTTAGCCTTTCTCAGCCTGTCCGTTAGGTCCTTCTTCCATTCCGGCTCCTCTGGGACACGAGGTTTTGGTTTGGGGGAGTCTGGCTTGCTGAGCGCACTCTCTAACCAGGATGCTTTTGTTGGACTCCATCTTCTTGGATCCATAGTCTTAGTCGGGCTGACGGGTAGGCCCGAATCTCGTCCACTAGCTGTGCTCACCGATTCCCTCCGTCGAGATGGAGGCCTTGCATACGCATCTGTTGACCTACTTATCACTGATGCGTCGTCTCCTTCCCCGCGCACAACTGTTGCATCACTATGGCTGGATCCGGGTCGAGAGTCAGGCCGTGAGCCAGGCCGCGAAGGCATGCCTGAAAAACCATCAGGAGACATTGCGGGGGACGGAGGAGGCCTAACACTGCCTCCACGCACAGAATTCGTAGGGAGCTGGGCACTCCAGCGTTTAGATACACTGTCTGACCGTTTAAGCATGGCACTCTGGACGAACCCGCCGAGGCCCTTAGTTGGTGAAGAAGGTCTATCGGAGGCCAAACGACCCTGCGTAGGAGACATTGTAAAGTGGTCACCTGTCTGCTGTTCTTCATATATTGATGATGCTCGTTCGTGTCTCCGAGGGCTTGTCAATGGCACAGGAGAGCCTAGTCCCGCTGTGGCCACAGAAGACACGCTCGAGTATCTGTTCCCTAAGCTACTGCCTCCATATACAGAGCTTGTCCTCGATGGTGAGCGCGGTCTCTCTTCACCCAGCTCGGAGGCTGGACGCGTACCGAGATCACTGATAGCTTCCCGGCTAAGTCCCGGCAGCTTCACATTCGATCGGCTTGTAGAAGCTTCAGAAAAGGAAGAATTATGGGCTCTTCTATACGCACGCGAGCCTTCTCCTCTATCACTGGTCTGCTTAAAGAAAGCCGGGTCCTTCGACCCGAGGGATTGAGCAATCTGTGTGCGAGACACTGCAGCGTCCTCGTCCTCCTTTCCCTCAGCGCCGTCGACAGTTCTGCTATCGGTAGCAGTTTTCACATCCTCTTCTTGTATGGCTGGCTTTAAAGTGACAGGAGTCGGCGAGCCCTGGTCTCGCGACATAGGACGTTGTTTCCAGGACAATGGCCGGCCTCCTAGAGGAGAAGACTTCATGGTATCCGGAGAGGGCTGCTTGGGTGGTGTTTCCGCCTGGTGCGCCTCGGAATCACGTCTTGGTAGGCCGCTATTGTCCCTTGAGGCGGAAGATGACGGTAGCAGGTCGACAGGAGGCTGTATTGAGTGGGAAAGTGGCGTTGACGGCCCGGAGTCCCTCTGTATCAGCTCGTCAAGTTGTTGCTGGAGGGGCGAGTCCTTGGTTGGAGAAATTGATCGAGCGCGCTCTACATCAACAACCAAGGACCGTAGTCAGTAAACTAGCTTAGATGCAGCAGCGGTACGGCAAGAAACAAGTTAACAGGTCAATGGAAGAGGCGAAAGCAAAAAGGGGTATGTGGTGTGTGTGTGTATGTTATATGTGTATGCCTGGGGAGTGCAGCAAGCGTACCAGCTCTCCTGGCCTGTCTCTCGCGGCGGCCCTGCAGGATCTCCTCCTCCAGTTTTCGCGTGCGCTCTTCGTCTTCCTTGTCCCGCTTGTTCCCCAGCTCTCGGATGCGAACCAGAAAGTCGTTAACGTCTTCCGACCCGTCGGCGTCGTGCGAGGTAGCCATTGTTGTTATTTTATTTGTTTATTATTTGTTTCCCAACGCCGGACGGACAACAAGAACTAAGCGGGTGACACCGAATACGGATAAGCATAAAACAGGCGGGCGGCAAGATATATATATAATTTATTTATGAAGAATAGAAGAGCTATCGACAGCAGAGGCACCAGGCTCGCAGCGTGTCGGGGGGGAAGATCCGGCGACTGTTTGAGGGAAGAATGATGAAATGTAGCAAAAGATGAAACAACCGCCAAAAGCGAATCCAAGCCGATTTGAATGTTTGCGATGCTCGTGAAGAAAACAAAAGTCCACCTCGTTGAAATAAGTGATTGGCCCCCCTGCTGGCCAGTCTCGTTTCTTTTTCCAGCTTGCCATGGCCAATGATCGGGGGCGAGCTGAGATCTGGTGGGAACTCGAGAAGGTCTCGTATACGCTGGGTTAGGTTGGGCGGCGGGTTCATGAGTTGGGATGGGATGCATGATGGTTGCTCGAGAGGTCGGGATGCCCTGCCAACCTGTGGATAACCAGTTATCCGCTGGTTTAACCAACAAGTTAGTTAGTTAGAAGCGAGCGTGACGATAAATAAACAATTGCAGATCGCCTGTCAGGGCGAGTTCAGTAAAGGAAAAGCCGGTCCTTTGCATCTTGGACGACCCAGGAGAGACCCTTGGTCAGGTTCAGCCCCGTCACGGCACTGCAAGGCATAATCGTCCACTTGTGCGTCTTGATGGCGTCGAGCTCAAGTCCCTAGTTATAACGTATAGCTAATTAGATCCATAGAAGAGGACAATGGACGGGTGGGAAGAAGTAATTACTTTTCGAACTTCTTCCTCGGTCATGCAACCGTCGACATCCGTCTTGTTGAGAAAGACAAGAAGGCTTGCTCCCATCAGCCGCTGTACATATCATTAGCCAAAATAACACCGTTCTCCCCTTTCTAGCAACTAGTAGTTAAGATAGTGACCAGTCTTACCTCTTCTGTAAGAAGCCCGGCAAGCTCGCGTCGACAGTCATCGAGTCGGAATCGGTCAGTGGCGTCAACAATCCATATCAACGTATCTGTCTTTTCAAAGTAATTCCTCCAGTAGGACCGTAGTGTTCTTTGACCACCCACATCCCCTATACAGTGTCAGACGATCTATTTGTCTGCGTGGCCAGTAGCTATAACTATGTGAAAACTCACATATATTCAATTTGTACCTGTTGCAGGGAGTCAGCATTGCTCGTAACGAACTTGATAATCCACCACCGCGGACACTCACCCCTCAAAGTCGATGGACTTGATTATAAAACCCAGCGTAGGGCTCACCGTAGTGATATCTTCCCCCATAATACTCTTTACTA
Organism: Trichophyton rubrum CBS 118892; assembly: GCF_000151425.1. Taxonomy (NCBI): domain Eukaryota; kingdom Fungi; phylum Ascomycota; class Eurotiomycetes; order Onygenales; family Arthrodermataceae; genus Trichophyton; species Trichophyton rubrum. The sequence goes on along the minus strand of NW_003456420.1, from coordinate 247,560 downwards.
TTGTTGTCTTGCCGGCATTGTCGAGTCCGCTGGGTGCTCTGCGTCAGTAAATGGACATCTTAGCAGCCGGCTCGAAGAGTCGTCTTACAGCATCAAGACTCTCATCTCTTTGTCCTTTAGCCGGGCCTTTCTCAGGACAGACAGCATTTTTCTTCTTCTCTTTCTCTCTTCTCTAACTCTAGAGGTAGTGAATGGTTGGTTGTAGGTAGTTGGCTGCAGTTTGGTCACTTTATATGCAAAGTTGGTAACTTATTTGTCTATCCGTTTAGTCAGTCTCCAGCTTGATAATCTTATAGTGTAAAAGTATAATCATAAAATATGAATGTCTGCCTGTCAAAATTAACTTAACATATAACCCCTGGGTGTGGCTCTGAGCAAGATCATAGTGAACTGTGGTGGTTGCAATAAAGATATAAAAGTTCTACTAGACTAACCACTAACTACGCGTTTTTCTTTTGCTCCTGGATCTAGATATAAAAACAACAACATCACGCTCTCTCGGCGAAAGTGCAGACCCCCATCAGGCAAGTCAAGCAAAGAACGCAAACCCTTCCCAGACAGATAGAGTATTATTTCCAGCTCCTTCATAGTCTCCTAGACTGTTGGGAAAGGCTCCTGGCTCTCTGGCCCGTGAGAGAGCTGGGAAAGCTCGCGTTGGCCTTCATTTCTTCCTCCTTTGGTTCCCTTAGCTGACCTGTCATCTAGATAGGAACGCTCCGGAACAGCCACAATGGCAGAGTCCAGTCAGCAGGGCCAGGAGAATGGCCAGGAGCGAATCAGCGGCGTTGAGCAGTGGGGTGATTATATTGCAGCCATGAATGCTTTCAAAGCCATTGCGAGTAACATTTACAGGCCACCACACAAGTCAAAGGCCCTCGCATCAGCTACCAACATAGCAGTTCCTCGCCCCAGCAAAATTGCTGTTCCAGCCCTAGCTCCAACTGAAGCTCCAGTTCGGACTTTAAGTGCCCCGGCGGAGGCAGAACCTTCACTTCACGTTTCGTCAAACGCGAGCAGAGCCGTTACCACTAGCAACGAAGCATTCAGTGATCAAGAAGATTCTGGCGCGTCCAGTTTAGCTGCCATCAGTCCGTCTGAGGGAATGACACCACGTCTATCTTCCGCTGCAACCGCCAAAGATACATCTTCCGTGATGATGGAGGGAGAGCGAGCTGAAGCAAGCCAAACACCTGCCGGTGACAGCAACAAGGCACAGAATTCTCAGTTAACCGGTGAGTACTTGCTCTGGAACATAAACGTGCCTCGTGAGCCTCAACTGAAATTTCACTGTAACCGAGCAGGAGGCTCTGATGGTTCGGATGAGGTGGTGTTTCGACAAGACGAACTGCGAATGGTCGGGCCCAACATTCCATACGGCTTTCGTAAAAACGAAACTCTGAAGGGTCCTAAGTCTGTTGGCCAGATCAAGATGAACTATCCTCAGGGGCAGGAGAATAATGATAACCATCCTCCTCATAGACGCCGTCCTAGCCGTGGACGTAACTACAGGAAGCACAACGCTCCGGCAAGGTCAACCCATAAGCAAGGTTCGGAAACTAATGGCGTTGTTTTGAAGGCCCCGGTCGCCGCCATCGACCGTATCAAGGAGGCTGCGAAGGCGGAGTTGCTTGAATTTCAGAAAAAGGAAATGGAGCGATACGGAAAGAAAGTGATGGGACTCTTGCCAGAAGAGTCTCCAGAATCCATCGCATTGAGTCTCGCCCGCCAAGGCCCTGGGGTAGACCCAGATTCCATATTCTGCAAACAGCATCCGTTATACCTCCTGACCGATTTGGCAGAGAGCCTGAAGGCCAAGACTGACGAGGCTCAGGGTAGGCTTGAAAGAGGAGATGCTCGTTCAACTGACGACGATCAGCAATCCGGCCCCGCTATGAATGAATGGGCCCTTGGAAATACAGCTGGCGCTGTTGCAGTGGACTGGCAATATCGTCCATGGGAAAAATACGGCGACGAGTTCTTTGCTCAGAAATTCCGTAATTGGTTGGACAAGACTATGAGAGTTGGTTTCATCGTGGACATGACCCAGGAAGATTTTAGGAACGGAGAATATCATGCTAACCTTGATACCGGAATGAGCCCTTCAACATTTGTCTGCCCTGAAACTTTGAGAGATATTTCCGACCCTGAGACCTTGAAGCACGCTCACGAAACGGCAATTGGTTATGTTCATAACTGGAATCTCAGAATCCGTCAAGAGGAAGAGCGCAAAGAAGCAGAGCAGCAGCAAAGAAAACTCCTGGCCATTATGCCAAAGTCGGACTCCGCTTTCAATGAACCTAAACCATTGGAGCCGAAGCTCAACATGTATATCCGTCCAGTCGAGCCAAAGGATATCAATGCCCTTGTTGAGATTTTCAACTGGTATGTGAAAAACACGGTACGCCGAGCTGATACGGAAGAGATATCCTTTGATGAAATGAGAGAGCACATCGAGGCACTTCAGCACGACAACTACCCTTTCATTGTTGCTGTGCAGAGACATCCTCGAGCCTGGCATGCCATGAACCACGAAGCGGAAATGTTGTACGGTTTCTGCTCCCTGGGGATGGTCCTGTTTGTCTCCTTGCTCAGGTTGTCCATTGGCCTGCTGTCGGCCCTTGACATCCTTCCGCCTTATTACCTTCGCAAAGACGACCCCGGAGAGCTGCTCGAGATCTGTGATCCTAAATACAGTGCTCGAGGAGGGTACATCTTTGACTGTTCCTCTCGGGGTAAGGATGTGTACACTTGTGGGCTGTCTCGTCCGGCTATGAGGCTCTGCGCAGTCGTCCACCACTCGGACGAGGAGTTTGCAGAGTATACTTGGGTCAAGGAATGGCTCGGCAAGAAGTTCAGTTTCGAAGAACAGGGTTACCTTAGAGGATTCGGTGTCAACAAAAAGGCCCTGTAAGTAACAATGATATCACCGTTGAGATTTTTGCTAACGGTACTTCATTAGCGTCAACGCTGGCTACATGGTGTACAGCACTGGCATCGACATCCCAGAGAGCGAATAGACAGCATTCCACCATTCTGATAAGGTAATACCAAGTCGGTCCTAAGCCTTGGGTTTCTTTACTTGGTATGCCCATGTCAATGCCAACGAAATGCTCAGTGCATTATGTCGATCAATTCGTGGATTTCTGGTATCAAAGTGGATTCAAGCGTCGCCAGTGGGTTTAGTATGTCAACAGCCATAGTCATTTCGTGTTTTCACAGAAGACCGACGGGTTTCAAACGTGTCTATGGGCTTTGATGTATCTACATGCTTTTTCTTTTCGTTTCGGTTGTTCTCTTGACGTTGTCTTTTGGCGGTTCAATTTAGGTTGATGACTAAACATTGCAAGTCTCACCGCTTTCGAAGGCATCGTGGCAGAAAAAAAAGTAAAAAAGAAAAAAAAAAAACTTTGGGTCCAATTTTATATCAAGAAAATATTTCAGTTGCTCTTCATTGTATTAGAGAATAGCTGTACTGGTCTCCCGGCCCTGGAACGTGCAATTGACTCGTGGGCGCGAGATACAGCTTTAAGTCTCCCCCAAATATCCTACAATTGAAGATAATCCTAAACAATATGGCGCGACTCGATCCTGAAGACGACTTCGTCTTCACACTGTCCGATGAGGAAGCCCCAAACGTCGACTCGGATGCCGAAATCGTTGTTAATAATAAGGGAAAAGTTACAGGTACTAAACGAAGAAGAGACGAACCTGAAAACACCCAAGCTGAACAAAGCACAAACTCGAAGAAGCGGAAGAAGCAGAAAAAAGGTGGAATGAATGCTACAAATAGCAATAAAACAGACAAGGGCGCCAACGATGATGCGGAAGAAGAGGATGAATTCGGCGAAGACGAAAATGGTGTTTTGGACCCTGATTTCGAGTTCGACGTTGGCGGGGTTGCGAATGGTGGATTAGTGGAAGACTTTGATGGATGGGGAGATGAAGAAAGAAACAAGACCAAAGTAGTAGAAAAGAAAGGTGTCGACATTGATGATATCCTTGATCGAAGGAGACAAAAGAAACTCGAAAAGGAAGAGCGTGAGAGAAAGAAAGCTGAAAAGAGAGCTTCTGAGGAGCGCGAAGATATGGATAACGATGAAGCAGAGGCGGAGGACGATAACGATGTGCAGGTGGACCTTGATGATGACGAACTCCTTGCTCCTGATGCGTTTGGAATGGGCGCTCAGGACGCCTCAGAAAGTGAGGCGGAAGGTGAGGAAGCCGAGTCTGATGAAGATGGAGAAGAAAGCAATCCTGAAGATGAAGAGGAGGGCGGTGATGATGACGATGATGATACCAACTCTGTGGCTTCGGCAGTACCACATCCAGATGACCTTGCGTCTGATGAAGATGGTTCAGGCAGTGAAAGTGAAGACGATGACGAGATCCGCAAGCAAAATGAGTTTTTTGCTCCCGAGGAACAAGTGACTGAATTAAAGTCTACTTCTAGAGCGCCTGCTTCTTTCCAGAATCTTTCTCTGTCTCGTCCCATCCTCCGAGGCCTCGCATCTGTAGGATTCTCAACGCCTACGCCTATTCAGAGAAAAACGATACCGGTTGCCTTGCTTGGCAAGGACGTGGTTGGCGGTGCTGTGACTGGTTCGGGTAAAACTGGCGCCTTCATCGTCCCTATTCTTGAACGTTTACTTTACAGACCGAGAAAGGTCCCGACAAGTCGAGTTGCTATTCTAATGCCGACACGAGAACTGGCTGTGCAGTGTTATAACGTTGCGACAAAACTGGCTACGTTCACTGACATCACTTTTTGTCAGCTTGTAGGTGGTTTCAGTCTGCGAGAACAAGAGAATATCCTGAAGAAGCGTCCTGATGTCATAATTGCTACACCTGGTCGATTCATTGACCATATGAGGAATTCAGCAAGTTTCACGGTAGACACCTTGGAAATATTGGTTCTTGATGAAGCCGATCGCATGCTTGAAGATGGATTTGCGGAGGAATTGAACGAGATTTTGACTACGATACCAAAGTCAAGGCAGACGATGCTCTTCTCTGCCACCATGACTAGCTCTGTCGATAAACTCATTCGTCTTGGCCTTAACAAACCTGTTCGATTAATGGTTGACTCAAAGAAACAGACCGTGGGCACCCTTGTTCAGGAGTTTGTAAGATTAAGGCCTGGAAGAGAGGATAAACGATTGGGTTATCTCATGTTCTTGTGCAAAACTGTTTATACAAACAGGGTTATTGTATTCTTCCGCCAAAAGAAAGAAGCACATAGGGTTCGAATCATTTTCGGGCTTATGGGCTTGAAGGCGGCTGAACTTCATGGAAGCATGAGCCAAGAGCAGGTAAGCCGTCTATTTATATACCAACAGTAATAAGTCATTTCAAATACTGACGTCTTATTTTGCAGAGAATTAAAAGTGTGGAAGACTTTAGAGATGCCAAGGTATCATACCTCCTGGCGACGGATCTTGCATCTCGTGGTCTTGATATCAAGGGTGTTGAGACCGTCATCAACTACGAAGCACCTCAATCACACGAAATCTATCTACACAGAGTCGGACGTACTGCCCGTGCTGGCCGGAGTGGTCGCGCATGTACTATCGCTGCGGAACCGGACAGAAAGGTGGTCAAAGAAGCCGTTAAAGCAGGGCGTGCACAAGGCGCAAAAATAGTGAGCCGAGTAATAGAGCCAGCCGTTGCTGACAAATGGGCGGAACAAGTCAACGACCTAGCTACAGAAGTTGAAGAAGTTCTTCAAGAAGAGAAGGAGGAGAAGCAGCTTGCACAGGCAGAGATGCAGGTCACTCGTGGGAAGAACTTGATCGACCACCAGGAGGAGATCATGTCCAGGCCCAAGCGCACGTGGTTTGAGTCGGAGAAGGAAAAGCGAGAATCAAAGAAGCGAGGTCTGATGGAGCTTAATGGACCAGATTCTGTGAAGAAGGGAAAGAAAAAACTCAGCGGCAAGGATAAGAAGAAGCTGGATGATGCACGGATGCGAGAGGAAGGCCGTGTATGGAAGAAGGGCAAGGCTGAGCGAGAAGCTAAACCTGGCAGCCAAAATAAGGGTAAAAAGAAGAAGAATAGCGGCAAAGCAGGGAAGAAGCGCTAGACCTAGACCTCCTTTTGCATAGCCAGACATTCCGGATTCTTAGGCGATAAAAATAGAAGATGCCGCAGTTTTAATGAGCAATGGGCAACGGGCGTACTACATGATTAGCTTAAAGTAGCCACGCTCCATATGGCAAAGATATTAAAATCAACTCAGCTATCAACTCCAACGACGGCTCTCAACGAGTAATAGTTAAGCGGAAAATAAGCAGCGGCTAACGCGTCTCACGGGAATATTGCCGCGCGTCAAATGACCAATGATAATATACCGATTGGCACTCACATGCTAATGGCTAAGACCGATATCGGCGTGAGCTCGGACCGCAGTCGCATGCCTATTTTTGACTCACCGCGTCGAGCACAGCTGGTTACATAATCGGTGGCAGAAAAAGACTTAAAGCAGACAAAACCTGAAGCTTTTAGTTTCTTGAATGAACTTCTTCTATATTTCTTGTTGTCTTCAGGTTGAGACCTTCGAGAGGTGCTGTCTGGATATCGTATCACCATCTTTTTGTTGGGACACACGACCCTTGCAAGTACTTAGTTCCCTGTCCAATTGCTTCTTCCCCTGCAACATCTGATAAGACCTTATCTCACCTTTCCGCCAAAGTTGAGCTCCCCCCGGCCCCAGCTGAGCATCTTTATTAAAAATGCCGATGTAAGGGACTTTTTGTCATCATTCCTACAACTATGTGAGGTGGTGATTAATTCGTTTGCATTTTGGCACAGGCTCAAGGATCCCTCCAAAAAGTACAAAAAATTCCAGCCGATTGACCTGCCAAACCGTCAATGGCCAAGCAAGACGATCGACAAACCGCCGCGATGGCTGGCCACAGATCTTAGAGATGGCAATCAGAGTCTGGTAGACCCAATGGTGAGTATATAGTGTCTACTCGATTTCTTGCTGCATATATTTCCAAAATTGTTATAAATTCAAGTGGCTCTGCTAACATCTGACTCATAGAATGGGGAGCAAAAACTACGATTCTTTCGTATGCTAGTGGGCATTGGATATAAGGAGATAGAAGTCTCGTTTCCATCAGCCTCCCAGACTGATTTCGACTTTACACAAGACCTAATCAAAACTCCTGGAACTGTCCCAGATGATGTCTGGCTGCAGGTTCTCTCACCTTGCCGTGAGGAGTTCATTCGACGCACCGTCGACTCCCTTAAAGGTGCAAAGAAAGCTATTCTCCACATTTACCTTGCCACAAGTTCATGCTTTCGACGAATCATCTTCAACATGACCAAAGAACAGAGTATGGAAATGGCGGTACGGTGTACAAAGTACGCTCGATCTATTACAAAGGATGATCCAGCAACTGCTGGCACAGAGTGGCGATTTGAATTCTCCCCTGAGACTTTCTCTGATACCGACCCTGAATTTGCTCTGCAAATATGTGAGGCCGTCAAGGAAGCATGGGGGCCAAGTGAAGAGGCTCCCATTATCTTTAACCTACCAGCTACAGTGGAGATGTCTACCCCTAATATATACGCTGACCTGATTGAATATTTCTCCACCCACATCTCCGAAAGAAAGAAAGTCTGTATTTCCTTACATCCCCACAATGACCGTGGATGTGCTGTTGCTGCAGCAGAGCTGGCCCAGATGGCCGGTGCACAGCGTGTCGAAGGTACCTTGTTTGGAAATGGAGAGAGAACTGGCAATGTTGACCTTGTCACCCTCGCTCTCAACCTGTATACGCAGGGCATCTCACCTGGTGTTGACTTCTCTGACATTCTCTCCATCATTAGGGTGGTAGAAGAGTGCAATAAGATTCCGGTCAACGAACGCTGGCCTTATGCCGGAAAACTGGTTTTCTGTGCATTCAGCGGCAGCCATCAAGATGCTATCAAAAAGGGATTCCAAGCTCGTGCCGCCGCTGGCCTCAAAGACGACGATCCATGGGAGATGCCATACCTTCCTCTCGATCCACAGGATGTTGGCCGAGACTACGAGGCTATCATCCGCGTCAACTCCCAGAGCGGAAAGGGTGGCGTTGCTTGGGTTATTCTCCGCAGTCTGGAAATGGACCTCCCTCGTGGCTTGCAAGTTGCATTCAGCAAGATTGTACAAAAGGATGCAGACCGTCTAAACCGCGAATTGAAACCCAACGAGATCGTTACTTTGTTCGAAGAGGCTTATCATCTCAAGACAAACCCTCGCTTCAACTTAATAGATTACAATATCACTGCGGATCGGTCTATGTCCCCTGCCCCCCCCGCTCCTGGCAAGGCTGTCAACACTCAGAACTTGAAGAGGCGTTTCACCGGCATCATCGAAATCGACGGCATACAACATGGTATTGTTGGCGTTGGAACTGGTGCTATATCTGCTCTTGCACACGCTTTGAATTCCCTAGGCATCGACCTTGACGTTGTTAACTATACTGAGCACGCTATTGGTCGTACTAGAGATGTCAAGGCTGCAACATACATCGAATGTACTGCTGCAGGCTGTTCTCAGAGCGTCTGGGGTGTCGGTGTCCATCGTGATGTTGTCCAAGCCAGTTTAATCGCCTTGTTGAGCGCTGCTAGCTCGGTAAGCTATTTTCGCCTTCACCCTATGCAAATGTAGGAAAAGCTAATCATGTCTGTCTAGTTCCTTACCTCTCGAGCAAGCACTCCATTCCGCCCAACTCGTACGCAAAATTTTAGTCAGGCGGACATTGACGCTTTAGAACAGCTCCAAGGGTATATGCCACTTCCACCTAATGGACCAGAAAATAAAAAGGTAAATATCAGCGCCTTGGAGTCCGCAGCAGAGAACCTGTGAATGTAATGTTTTCTCTCTCTTGAAACGAAAGGTCTATATGCATGCCTCTCCTTCTTTATCTGAAATGGCTCTTTTGCCAGACTTATTTAATATTGCCCCTCAGGCGTTGGCATATCACCGTGGTCTAGCTTTTACTTCTAGCTGCACAATAATTTCGTCAATTTACAAATAAATTGCCGACTAGTTTCATCATTTGCGAGGTGGAGTGGTAGTTAAAAATAATAATAATAATAGTTTATTTTAATAAGAATCAAATATAAATTATTCGTTGGATTTTACATAGCGTACATCATATCATTATGCGCTGGGATGTCAGAGCGTTAAAATGGCTGAGCGCAAAGGGATTTCTGCCATAGTCCCTTCTATCCAAGCAGCATTCATTATTGGTGCCGAGGGTGAGAAGCACCTGTATCCTCCGTCCAATTTTCGATGATATCATAAATTTCGTCATCATATTGCGTATTGTCATGAGTACCCCCATTTCCATGGCCGACGATAGAGGGATTAGGGCCATGGAAATTATCTTTTTGAATACTGCTATTTCTCACAGGTAGGGTGTACGTAGTGGGCACTTCATTTTTCTTGGCGGGAGGTAGTAATTGTGTCTTTTCGAAAATCCCGAAGTCTGGTGCTGTTGAATGTGGATGGGAAATAGGTTCGTCTCCATTATGAAGGCGCAGGCCGCTTCGAGGAGGGGAAGTGCTGTTGTGGCGAGGAACCTCACCAGCAATAGGAGCAACGGCTGGAGAAGCCGTTCTGTTGATGCTGCCACCACTACCATTACCAGCATAGCCTTCAGGGCTTTGGACTCGTTTAAAATCCGGATTACCCACAGGTGAAACCCTCCTTTCTACACCTTCTCCGATGGGAAGCGTTTGCTCCTCGGCGTGAAGAGGCTGATGATGTGACACATCATGATTCACCGTGCTGGGATCCTGATAGTGCTCAGCATTGTCTGTGCCTACAGGGGGTGGATCAATATAATCCACAATACCTTCAGAAGGAAGGGGATACTGTTCAGCATGCTCGGCAGGCCCAGTAACGGGTGGCTGTTGCATCTGACCATAGTCTTCTGGTTCGGGGTATGGGGAATGGGTTTGTGGCTGAAGGATGCTGGAATCCATGATACTTCCAGCTTTAGAAGATTGGCGTCGTTCTGGCCCTTCCCCACCCTTCATCTCGTGGCTGCCGCCATCGCGGATGTTGAATTGAGCGATTGTTCTTAGTTTCTGCGTAACCCAAGTAGCAAGGATTTTTCCACGTTGTTTTTCGCCCAAACGAGATCGAGGGAAATGACCACGAGGGACAAAAGCCACAATATCCGTAACTACTTGGTGCTCATTCAGTACACTGTTCACAATAACAGGCACCATGGAGGCCAAGTATGCCTTGCGGTTAACTTCTACCAAGGCGACCGTCAAACCGCCTGCTTGGAAGACAGCACTATGAACCTTCGTTAGAATATTGCTGCAAGGTCTACTTGCCGTATAGTGAATCGTGGCACTTACCTTCCGCCCTTGACAATGTTTCTATGGCAATTTTCGATAGTAACCTCGATGTCGACGGGGAAATGGTTAAGGCCGTTGATTTCGAATGTTTCTCCTATACCACCAAGAACAAATAGAACTTGCATCTCAACAGGCTGTCCGCCTGGCCCAATTGGCCTTGTCACGGTATGCAAGAAGCCCAGGTCACCTGTACGAACATAGACGGCATCTGGGTCTCCATCAACAATACGTCCTCGGAACCGCTCTAGATCAAACTCTTGCATAGATCCATAGAAGGCCTTCGCACACGCCTCAGATTGAACCCAAATCTCTCCATATTCCCCAACGTGAGACAGACAGCAGGTCTCAGGGTTCACGATGGCAATCTGTGTGCTTACAGGAACCATACCTGAGTCTTGGACAAGGAGGGCATTGGTTGCAGTCTCAGGATCAACAGGGTATATGTATCCTTGTCTGAGATATAGTGTATCAAGCCAAAGTTCAATTGGCTCTATACACATGTAGGACCTCGAAGCTATCATCGGGTTAAGAACGTGTGAATAAATAGTGTTAATAGCAGTTCGATCGAGACCGACAGCCGCAAAATGCAGTCGAACTTTCTGGTCTAAACAATACAGTCAGCATTGTGGTAATTTGGAGAACGGATATTTAGAAGACATACAAACATCCACCTTTGGCCTCGAGTCAGTTGCCACCATCATGTTCTTCAGCTCATGAAGTTGGAACCCCTTTGCGGTCATGCTACCCATTGCATAATTCAACATTTGACCAGTGGCATATGTATCTTTAATCTTATACCTAGCCAAAGTATGGAATAATGATGACGGGTTGGCAGCGAAATCAACCGGAGATACAAGGTAAGTAGGAGCGCCTAATAATGCCCGTTAATAATGTCAAAACGAAATCTAGGATTTATACAGACACAACTTACCGACGTAGATTCCCATTAGACACGTATGGATGAACCCGAGACCCATAGTACTCCGAACACTTCCAAGCACTGGACGGGAGCTAGACATTTGGCAAGTCTCTTTCTGGACCTTACACATGCCCATAATTGTGTCATGGCCAATATGTACTGACAACCTTCTTTGATCTGGCGTCCAATAAGTCCACACAATTGCTGGCAAATGGGACTTAATAACTGCTTCACTGAGAGTGAAGCCCAGATGTCGGCATCCATGAGATTGTTTGGGTGGTTTTGCGGTGTTATAGGTCTGAGGCACATTGACCCGGAGAACATTTGCAGACTGTTTAATATGTTGGGCAACGACCTTTTGTTTGAGTAAGTCATTTACGTCACTGTTGACAAGTATCACCTTGACGTGAAAGTCCGAAATCAAATGCAGCAAAGCTGGGGCGTCCTCAGACAGTCGGTTCTGGTCAATCGGCGCCATTGGTATTATAACTAAACCAAGGCAGAGACAGGCGTGAACAGCATATACGAAGTCTTCAGAGTGGGTATACATCAATATCACATGGTCTCCTTGTCGAAGCTTGACTTTATTCTTTAGATATGCTGCCACAGCCGCGACTTTGGTATCGAATTTCTTCCATGTAATAGCTTTGCCTTCACGGCCACGGCCATCAATAGAGCAATAGCAAAGCTCCTCTCCTTGCCTGCTGACTCGCCATTGGAGTAGATCAACAATGCTGGCAAAATTGTTTAGGGGGGTAGATGTCCGGTCATCCATTATTACATCTCTAATATCAACGCCAGAATATTGCTTTTCTTGCATCGCTAGTGCCTCCTGACGAACAGCAGATGATAAAGGAGACCAGATTCCTCCTGCCGGATCGGTGCCGATAGGCAGATTGAGTACTGCTCTTTCAACACCAAATTTGACGTGGACACAGGGTAGGGTGCCATTGTCAAATTCCCTACGACACAACATATTTCCTATTTCCTGGCGGCCATTTCTAGTCGATCGAGGGAGGGTATTAGGTGCCGTGATCATGATACAGTAAACCCTCAAATGATGCTCCTGATACAGAACTTCAATGCATCTCTCAGCAAGAGAGTCTAGAAGTAAGGTATCAAGAACACGTGGGGGGCCTCCAGAAGTAATAGGTGCGGTAGAGGCAGCATATGACTCCAAAAGGATAACAGGTAAATGCTCGTCATTAACAAACACGTCGAACGCAGAACAGTCGTGGATTTTGGGAACGTTTTTCATGATGCTGAGAATCAAGTGCTGAACGAAGTAATAACGATGCTCGGTGTTTTCAACTCCATGCTCCACCCATTCTACCTTTTGGCGCAATCTATCCTCGTATAAACCAAGAACGAAAACCTGTCCTTCAATGATACACCCGAGTAAGCCCGTTCGTAAGAACTCTGGTTCCACGATTACTGGAGTAGGACTGCCCTCTTGGAACCTAAAGGGGCGAGCATGGAAAATAGTTTCAGTGTGTTTCGGTAGTGCCCAGAATCCTCCAGATAATGATGGGGAATCGACCCAGATCTCTCCGATAAGATTTGGTGTGCAAAGAAGTCCAGTTTCTGGGTCGACGATAGCAAGAGTGGCATCAGCAAGGGGGTATCCAAAAGCGCCAACTCTTACTGAGTTTGGAGTGGTGTCTGCGAGTTTCCGGGCTTCTTCACCCAATGCGAGTACCACAACATCATTGTTCTTCAATGCTTCTTTGTCCAGTAATACCTCGCTCAGCTCGTTCCTTGGGGTTTCTGTTTTTGGGGAAGCAGTAGGAGCTCCACCAATCAGGCTGCTTCCAAAAGTAGATTTTGGTTCGTCAGTTTTTTCCTTTTCTTCAGTCTTACTATCCTTGTCTTCCTCTACGGGGTGCATTTCATGCGTCAGGGGGCAGCCCATTCGCTCTTCGCCTCCAAGCCAGTCCCGAATAGATATCACCATTCCGCCATGCTCTGGTAAACACAGCATAGCAGCTACCAGTTCCCGGGCTCGAGGGTTTCGTAAGGGGCGTAACCATCTATCAGCCAAGATTTCGTGGAACTCACAATCAACCGACAATGCATCTATAAGACAGAGTTTCAAGCTGGAGAAGTTCGGTTCAACGTTTTTCTTGAAATTTCTCGTCGTCATGGGGTCTTGTTGATAGTTGTACACAGCACGTTTCAATCCAGTATAATCTGCAGCCAAAAGAGTAGCTCTAAATTTGGTGATCAAACTGGCGTATAGACCAGGAGTTTCAACAGCGTGAGACTCTAACCATACGGTGGTATGTCCTCCGTATACAGTTAGAAGCACTCCCAGAATCATGCCGATTCCCTGTCTAGGATCAAGATAGGTCATCAAGATTTCAGCAGGAGATTTTGGGCGGTCAGGGGAAGGTGGGACAGATGCAATGACTGCACTGAATGAGGCCATTTGATGCATGATTGTCCGGTGGCTCAGGACAACGCCTCTGAGGTCACCGGTAGGAGCACGAGAGAACTCAATGTAGGCCAGGTCAGGGACGACGAGTGCTGGAATATCATCTTTCTTCTTCGGATGATAGCTGCCAAACTCATTTGTCTTCCACCACTCTACACCTCTTGGCCAGTTGAGTTTTTGGGTAGTGATATCTCTCTGGAATGTCTTCAGGTTATTCTCTGTCGTCAAAGCGAGATGAGCTTGCGTCGAGGTAAGGATAACGTTTAGGCTCGCATAGTCTTCCAGATTATTGATGGGGACCGCGACAACGCCGGCAATAAAGCATCCCATTAGCGCCACGGCGAACTCGATGAGCTCACTGTCCCTATAGACCAGGGCAACCCTATCTCCTCTGTATAGATTGCTTTTGTCTCTTATAACTTGAGCGACCTTTTCTGCTCGACTACCTAGTTTCTCCCAAGTAATTGATGCAATTTCCTTGCCACGCTGATCAAGAACCCAATACGCCGGCTGTTTTGGCAGCATGCGGGCACGATGTCTGAGAACAGTTGGGATATTATCGAAGCTTGACATTGGCAGATTGGGATTATGAGGGTCTTGAACATCAAATGGGATATCTCGGGGCTCGAGAGGAAGAAGATGGTTGACGGCAGCTCCGCCAGGCATGGCTGACAGTGGCATTGGAGCAGGAGGTATGTTCGCAGTTGGAGAGAATGGTTCCATTTGAGAATATCTTTGAAGGTTCTGTCCATAACTATCTCTCCTGGGCTCTTGCTGGTGGCCGGCAAAGTCAGAGAAGTAGGCTTGCTGCGAATCGATGGTTGAGTGTCGTGTTGGCGGCTCGATCTCAGGCTGCTGGTTCGGGTTGAATGCATAATTCTGGCTTATCAGCGTCCCCGTCCGGGAAGCTTCATAGCTATCCGTAGGGCCTCTTGGGAGGAAAAGCGAGTCATACGAACCCACTGACTGGTTTCGGTTCCCAGTAGCACCAATGGGAGCTGTAGGTGGTGGTGCAGAAGGTGCAAGGGAGAAGCCGAGTTCCTGTTCTTGAATCCTCGAAAGCTGGCTACCCTGATAGGGGCCATAATTAGGGTCTGCTCCCGTTGTATGTTCGCCACTAGAAGGCCCGAGTAGATGCGAAGGTATGTGGTGCTCTGGCTGCTGCCGGGTGCTCGGCGGAGAAACGTTTAGAGGAAGCGGTGCATGAGCTCCAGAACCAGTCGGGCGTTCTCCAGACGAGACATTGATAGTCTCAGAGCCGCGCGGTATCTGCTCAAAGCTTAATGGTCTATGCAGGGGTGGGTTTTCCGGCTGGCTGGCGGCAGGCTGCGGCATATACTGCGATAGAAGGAGTGCGCGGCGCTTCTGGTACCTATATCAGAGGTCAATCGTCATGATACAAGGCTTCCGGCACTCGTAGTGAACGCCACGAGTGGTTCCGGTTAACATATGTATGGCCGTGGTTATCGAACCCCCGCCGCGGAGCTATCGGGCTATGACAGCCTTGATAAGCTGAGAGCTATGGCACTTACCCCTTCTCCGTAATATCGCCATCCTATACGACACGTTCAGTCAGTAACCCACGGCCACAAGACAGCGAAAGATAGAAAAGAACTGTCATACCTCCAGTTCAGCGTCAAGCTGTCGCAGCGCCGCTTGGAGTTCCGGGTTATCCTCCGCCATGATCTAGGACGAAAGCGATGTGGTGCGCTTCACTCAGGCCACTGCATGACAGGTCTTGCTGGTCCGGAGTGGTGGGAGCGGGACAGCGCAAAGCATAGAAGACCAGCGGACGCCTTAGAGACCTATCCAGCCGCACTCCTCAAGCTGAGATCCTCCTTGTCGCTTTTCTCCTCGTCTTCGGCTTCGTTTGCCGTCGCTGAATTTCGACTTTCGCGCTTAGCTTGGGCGGGCGGCGGTCACGGGACCAGGGACAAATATTGATCCGATAATAGCTTAGTCATGGATGAGTAAGCTGATGAAAAGCGAAGGCCGTTAAAAGAAGGAGAGGAAAAGAATATAAGAAACGGCCAGACGTCGAGAAAGAAAAAAGACATCATTAGGAGATGAGAGAAACGACCGACAGTTGATCAGGCTCCTGGCAGCTATATATCCTCCTCGTGATGGATTATTTTCACAAGTTCCCGCCTCTGACGATCGATGCCGGCGGTGTCTTCCAGACTGTTATATTTAACGGTTGACATGACCAGCGCAGATGACCTCAATACGACAAGCATGTCAACATACAGGTGAAAAACCTATCGTAACCAGACGGATAAAATCAGGGTTACTTTTGGTAATGGTCTGACTTTCTCATAAGCAGGAAAGTCAAGATTCCATGGAGGGAAACTGGGAGGTGGCTTCTTCTACGAGGGACCTGGCACCGGATCTATGACCTGGAGTCCTCCATGAAGATTATGACGTGAGGTAGCACCGAAAGCAATTAAGATATTTTGCTACTTAACTTGCTTCCATGGTACCTCCGTTTTATAAGACCCTATTATGTCCCTGCTACGATCACGCCATGGATGGTTTGTGGTTCCTCTAGCTGCCACGCTTTATCGCGTCGCATTTACAGAGCGAAAGTTGCCTGAGATGGCCTACCAAAGTATTGGGAGATCACATACAGAGTACTCTGTATAAACCTGAGTGGAGTTTTGCCAGAGACTTACTACCATGATTTCCGCTAACTGCTTCAACTCTGATGTAAGTAGTATCATAATAACTTGCCTCCAGCGTGGGCCTGGACAGATAACAGCGTCGATAAATCAGCTTCATGAATCACTTTTTACGTGTCACGTCGGATAAATGAGGCCCTTTGGTAAATGGAGACAAATGTTTGACGTCTGCCTTTCCATCTACACAGCCATCCTCTGGTCGAAGAGATATCAGCTTGATGGCACAGCCGCCAAGGCAGTCTGCTTACTAATACTACAGTTTATTATATTTTCTTTCTTTATAAACCTTGAATTAAGGCATTTATACTTCTGAGCATTTCAGAACGGGAACTCACATATTCTGGAACGCCCAAGTATTGTTTTCATACTTGAGTTCATCTCCCGCAACCGTGATTGTGATGGGACAACAGCCTTAACACGGCCGCATATCCTGATACGTGGAGAAATGACGCTTTGCACACAATATCTAAATATCTCCTCGGGTCACAGCCCTGCTGTACCCTTATTCGGTGGCTACTACAGGTTAGAGAGTTGTGATACTCTCGTAGGCCGCAGGAGCGCGAATTACGGGGTGCAAGATCGAAAACTGGAGCACAGCCAACACGGCAGAAGAATCATGGCTACCTACCGACCATCCGCGTTCTTTAAAGCCAATTTGAAGTAAAGTATATCGGATCCACAGATCGGCTGGCTTTACTATTTCTCATGCCACAAAGCACAGCGGCACTAGACGGGCCTTTTACGTTACGTACTAACCGTTTAGAGCTGTCTGGCATTCTTTTCCTTACTTATATATAACGGCCGCTTTTATGTGGTAAACTCAAGGCTGAATGGATACTACAAGGGCATCAAATAGTGGTTATCCGAGGAGCCCTGAGGTATAAAAGGCCATGGCTCCCCTCTGCCATAGCCTTTGTTGACCTCTCGTTTGCGTTAACAAGTGCCTTTCGAGCACAATTCCGCTTCTAGCATGATATTCTACCGTCATTTTGCAGCGTTCGCTGCTATTGTCACATCTACTTCTGCTTCATGTTTGTATGGAACCAGTTTAGCACCACGTCGGGTCAATCATGATGGCACAGTCCCAGTCGCAACGTTCAACTATACTGGCGAAGGCGGTCCCTTACATTGGGTTGGACTCAATGCTACCGCCAACAGAGAGTGTGGGCATGGCCAAACACAGTCTCCTATCGTCATCAGCACTCAGATCATTCCGCAGGTACCCAAAGGTTCACTTACTATGAGCATTCCCAATGTCTTATCGGCAGACTTTGAAAACCTAGGATCCACTGTGGAGGTAATCGCCGGAGGAAAGCTGAAGGCCAACGGCAAAGACTACGAGCTGGCACAATTCCATTTCCATACTCCAAGCGAGCACCGAATTGACGAGGAGTACTCCCCAATGGAGGTTCACTTCGTGTTCCAAACTCCAGGTAAGTTCATTAAGTTTATCCAATATACACCTTAACCCTATTTCTCACCTCGAACATCTCCCCTGAACATCCGAGCCCCCCAGTCTATATATCCCCCCCTTTTATATATGTCCACCGGCTAACACGGATGTCATATGCTGTACAGAAAAATCGATTGCTGTGGTTGCGTTCTTCGTGGAGTTGTCCCCGTATGGCCGTTCTACTCCACTTCTGACTCAGGTGTTTGCGAATCTGCATCGGATCACAACCCCTGGCACAGTCACAAAGACAAGGCGACTTGATTTCTCAAAGCTCGTCAAGCTTTTTCATGCCCATGATATCTACACGTATACTGGATCGCTCACGACGCCTCCGTGCAGCGACAAGGTAGATTGGTACCTCAGTTCCGCTCCACTCACTATCAGTGTATCGTCATTCAACGCCCTCAAGAAGGTTGTCAAGTACAATGCTCGTTACACTCAAAACTCACCCGGTCTAAAAAACCTGATGGAAATCGCTGCGCTGGACGTGGGATGCCCCAGCAGCAGGACATAATCAGGCCATTAGGGGCGTGCCTTAACTTCAGCTTCAGGCGTACTCCGAGACGGGATGTACGGCCACGAATAGGATGCGGGCCGTCTCTGTTCGGGCTTGCAGGATTATACTCTACTGGACTCACATGCAATGTTTCGCTTACATTTTTGCTTCGCTGGCCTCTTTGCTTTAATGGCTCCGCGGATTCGACCTAGATATTTCTTATAATGTGCATAATTTTGTTTTTTATGTTTTCAACGATGCTTCCTTGCTCGTCTGTTTAGGGCGCTCTTAAATTAATATCTGCCCAGGGTCGAAGATGAATCAATTTACTCTAAATCCCCCATGAACAGCAAATTTCAACAACCCTCATTCCCGCAGCCGATATTACCTACCAGGCCGTACTCCGTATCATCCGTCCAAACCCATCGTTCGCGCGGAGGGAAACAAAACTATAACTATATTCACAAGATGCCACTTCGCCACCCTTGCTACGCCTATCCGCGGATTCGATAGTCTCTTCTTTGAAGCCAAACCTTCTTCCGAACCATCTCTCCGTGAACTTTTCCGGTCTCAAGGGGTGTTTTAACGAGTCAACACCCACCAGGATACGCATGATTCCCCTGTTTCAAACCAGCAGCTAGTCACAAATCTGCGTCCAAAAATGATAGGGGCTGGTACCGGCCAACGTGCCGAGGATACATCTAAGGATTAGTTACAGTAGTTGGTGATCATCACGACCATAGCGAGTTAACGCTGCCGAGCCGTCAAAAGCAAACGCCTCTTCGCCAAATATCTTGACTTCCAGCACGGCTTCGAGGCTGAAAAGCTTCGATAAAAATGTGATTGTCCGCTTTGTTAGCGTCGCACTCATGTTCACCCTGAGTCTGTCGAGTGGATGGAGGGCTGACTCGATTTCAAACAGGTCTTACTCCTATGTTTTGCCTCAGGGCTAGGCCTGCCTGCTCCCTCATGTCTAATCAGCGGCTACCCCAGTTTAGCGTCTGCAAGGCTGAGAAACATCGCTGGGAGCGGCCGAGAGACGACTGCAAAGAGAATGGATCACAGGGTGCTGCACAGCAACTCCATGCGTACCCCAGTTAACAGCACCACCTCGGTCTTCCATATCTGGTGGAGACGGAATGGAGGATATATCAGGACAGTTATGCGGTTAGTTGAAGATTGACAGGGCGTACCTGAAGTTTAAACGCTCTTCTGGCGGCTGCGGATATAAATGATAATACTATGGCCATGGAATGATCTCTGCTCTGCCGTCCAAGGACTATCGCGTGCTGCCGCCGAGATGCCCAGCAACGGAATTGCAGTCTAGGCGCAGGCCAAGTCGAATATCCTGCGTGGCTATTCGTGTAAAATCTCCGTAAACAGAATGCCATGCACGTCGATATAACATGGCTCGCACGTCCGGAAGCGATATTTTCATGTGTCAATGCATACCCAAATGCCCTGAGCTTGGAGATGTCTTGAATGCACAGATGGGAATCTTAAAGTCCTTCAACAATATTATTATAATACTAAAAAAAATTCACTGCATCCCTAACGCTGGCCTGCATGCCTTAAAGACGCAGGTTATTCATAAAATACATGCTGACAATAGTCAAGGCACATGGTGTAAAGAAAACAGCCCAGCTACGGCTGATAGAGAGCAACATTAAAAAGGGGTTAAATTCCGCCCATCCGGACCTCCCTTGCCTGCCGCAAATATTCTTCATCGACGTCTTCTCTCCTTTTCAGAAAATCGGCATCTTCAAAATCCCCGCCACCACCATTATTGAAATTGAATGCTAAGCCCCAGTTCTCCTGGGGTGATCTTCCCTTCAGTAGTGATGAGGAAGGAGAAGATGCCTTCGATCTTAAAGTTCGTTGTCTCCCACTCCTAGGCAATAGAATGGGTCGAGAATGTGAAGGGTGAATGCGTGAGGGAAATGAATACTGGCCATCGAAGTCCTCGTCATCTTCTTCAATCTCGAATCCACGTTTATACGAATTAGGTCTTGGAATAGACGAGGAGGATTCAAATGATTGCGTGGAATCCTGGCTGCTAAAGGGAAGAGATTCTTCGTCCAGTTGTCTTGCAGCTGTTATTGGCTCAGTCACAGCTGCTGAAGGCCGGGGAAACGATTGTACTCCATAATTCCCAACCTTGAACGCTCCGCTGAAGGGGATAAGTTCGGTATATGCAGGGGATATTGAGCTGTCTGTATACTGTTCGTCCCGGGGTGTAGTCTTGGATTGGTGACCGTTGGCCTTGGCTGTGAGTTTCGTTCGGTATCCTTCCGGCACGGCTTTTCGAACTCGCATGCCAACAGCCAGGAGAGACGACTGTATCGTGGGAGGTAGGCTTGGATGTGCCGAGTGTGTGGGCGCGTTGTAGTTGAAATGCGACGAGGGTTCGCTTTCTGCTTGCTGAGAGGTAGAAGGAGAAAAGTACTGCGTAATA
The DNA here is from genome assembly GCF_000151425.1 of Trichophyton rubrum CBS 118892. NCBI lineage: Eukaryota > Fungi > Ascomycota > Eurotiomycetes > Onygenales > Arthrodermataceae > Trichophyton > Trichophyton rubrum. The sequence goes on along the minus strand of NW_003456420.1, from coordinate 226,763 downwards.
GGGACCTGAAATCTTCGTTTCTTTGAGGAGGCAGATACGACAGTTCCTGGAGCCATGGCGCAGGGTGATGTGTCTTGGACTTCGAGTTGCAGGGTGGTCTATGCAGACTGGATATTTACCGCAACTCTAATTTTTGATAATAATCACTTCTGACAAGAGGAGCGGTAGCTGATATAACCGTTCAAATAGCAGTGATAGCAATGACGGGCAGTGGTGGCGGGAGAAGATGTCGACGATAGAAGAAAACCGCCGTCTGCGTCGCCTTTTGCAAAGTCGCAAAAGCCAGAGGTTGGGAGAAACTCTAAAAACGCGAGATGCGCTAAAGCCGCGGAGCGCGCTTCTTAGGCGCCAATTTAGCCTCTTCTGGAAGACGCGATTCTGGGACGTGTTGATAGACCATAGCTATTCCACTATATACGGAGTGAAGATTGAATAGATGAAGGCCGGAGAAAAGAGACGTCTTTATGTATTAACCAATCTATAGTAAATATGGCCAGAGGATGTCTATCCCTGGTTTCCTCGCTTCCCTCCCCTCTTGTTCCGCTCATGATGCGCTCTCAGCGTCGCCCGGGTCTCAACAAGGCTTCGCTTCCCCTTCGCCTTCGCCTTGCCCAGCGTCATCATGAAGTTCTTCTTCCTGGCCTTCTCCTTGTTCGTTGAGCTCTTGCCTAGCTTCTCCTTGGTTTCCTTTTTGCGAGCGAGCTTGCTCTTGAACTCAGAACGGTCAGTCTTGGTCTCGTTGACGTGCGCAATCTTCTCCTCTCTGGTCTGCTTCCCAGCCGAGAGAGCAGCAAGGCCTTCGATCTCTGCAGCAGTCAGAGGATCATCAGCATGTCGGTTCGCAGCAGCTTGCTGTAGCAACCTCTTGCGCTTGTTCTCAGGGAGCAAGGCGTTGACACTGGCAGCGGCCCGTAGTTCTGCAAGTTTGGCCAGGTCAGCAGGCGTCAGAATGCGGGTTGTTGCGAGACGTGATATCTTCTTTGCCTCAGACTCTTCTGTTTTTTTATCGTCGCCAGCTTTAGTAGCATCCTCGTCTGTTTTAGCCTTCTTGGCGGTTGGTTCATCGTCTTCAGAGTCACTGAACACAATATCAACATCACTTTGGACGTCAATCCACCCGCCAGAGTCGTCGCTATCATCCTCCTCCATATTCCATGCCGCCCAGTCATTTTCATTCTCCTCGTCTTCATCGGACTCCCCGTCAGATGGAAGGCCATTCTCCCTCCTGTTCTTTCTTCTTTCTTCCTCCTTCCACTTTTCAAGTAGCTCAAGGCCTTCAATTTCACCGATTTCCTCTTCTCCATATCGTTGTGACTTTCTCTCTCCAATCTTCAATCCCATAGCTGCGTCTTTGCCTCGATCTCTCCTCTTCAGCTTTTCTGCGCCAACTTCTCGGTATAAGCTCAAAAGACCCTTAGCTGCCATCATGACGCCCTTGTCCTTACTCTTCCTATACATCACAAGGTCTTGTAACAGGGTATCATTCATTGCCAGTGGCTGTCGAACACATATCTCTCTGATGGCATTGAGACCTGCTGATGCAACTTCCGCAGCAGAACCTTCAGAGACGAATTCGTTCGCAATCTTCTGGATCAAAGGTTCTAGGGTATCTGGAGGAACAAGCGAATGACATGATTGAGCGAGTGATGCCAGGAAAGACGTGACGGACGGCTGTTTTGGAGTAAGGTATTTCAGGAAGTAGGAGTATAGTTGGATGATGGTGAGTTTGTGTAAGCCAACTAGTCGAGAAACTAGCTGCAGCACCAATAGCCTCTGTTCAAGATTCAGTTTCGCTTTGGTGTTTTGTAGATGCTTCTGAAATAAGTTCTCTGCAAAGCCTTGGGGGTCATGTAGAAGGTGTAAGGCCGAGAAATTCAAGGGGTGAGGAGCGTTCTTTTTCTTCTCCTTCTTCTTCACCATTGCCTTCGCCTTTTCAATGGCTTTTGCCCTCTTCTTCGACCCCTTGTTGATGGTAGCTTGATGTTTGACCTTGCCAACGTCTATGACATCGTCATCACTGCTCTCATCCTCAAGTTCTTCTCTCTCTTTATCACCACCCAGGAAGAACCGGACACCACCAATGATAACCTTTTCATTATCAGCCAGTGCAGCTTCTTTCATGATTTCCACCGCCTTTGATTCGGTCCATATCTGGCGCTTCCATAGCTCGCGGGTAATCTTTACCGACCAGAGAGCCTTGCTTGAAGATCGGTCAGCAACGACCAGGTTGAACAGCACAGTTTGGATGGTTCTATTTAGTTTGTGATTCGTAGTCTTCGCATTAGCTGATCGTAAATCCGAAACTATCTTTTGAAATAGGAATGCTCGGAGTGTTTTGCTCGGTGTCGACACTAGAATCGGGAATAATGTCTGGAGAAGACTGTATATCAACGTAAGTATATTTCTAGGCAATCGAGACATGGGCTATATCCTTACGTCGAGGAGTCGATTATATCCTTCCGCTTTAATAGCACCAGGCTGCCCACAATTTTTTCCCGTAAATCGGGACTTAGCACTGCATGGTGAAGCGAAATCATCTCAATCAGCTCTTGCGGAAAACCCTTCGTTATTTCTGGATAGCATTCTGCAACATGCGCCACAAAATCAATCAGATCTATCAAGGATATTATTCCGGTGTCGGTAGCAGCTGAAGGAGCAGCCATGAATATCTCGCGGTGGTTTTCATATTGAAGGTGCTGGCTTCTGAAGTCTTCGACATAGGATCTGTTGCGCGAGAGAACTGGTTAGCGATGAATATTTGCTGACCGCAGATCCCAGTATATTGGATATATATAAAACTGTTTAGCAAGAGATGCAACGTACTTTGGGTCTCGTCGAATTTTGTACTGTAGATTTGTTCTGTTGGAGATGAAGAGTTAGCTGCCTGTATACGAAAGAAGCCTGTAGGATCAACCACGAAACGAGAGGGAACAGTATCACTAACAGGTCAGCATCGACCTTCTCCAATGCGCCTAACTTGCGCTTCCCCATTATGCTCCGATTAGTTAAACGAGGTGTTGGTCAGTTGGTGTTATTGAGAAATTTGAAGGCGCAAAAGATAAAAAGTTAAGTTACTATCTTATCAATTTTTCACGATACACTAACTTTTGGACTGCTTCAAGGTCCCAGACAGCCAAATTTTTCGTACACTCTAGGCTGTGCTAAGTAGCGCATACACCGAGAACGATGGTAACCGTGGTTTAATGGAAATGTAGCTGATCAAAGATTTTTTTACATTTAACGGTGAGGCAAGTTCAGATCAGCTGAGGCACGCATACTACAATCCCCTTGTGACCGTACAGATTCAATGAATTAATGAGTCGTTGTCGAGATGTAGATCATGATAGTTTGCATTGCGGCTAATTAGAAGAAAGGTCATCCATCTTGGACTTTTCTTGTTCCTTTTAACACCGTATGGTTCCCGTGGCCCAAATTTCACACACAAAATGAAGAGCCGAATCCATACAGAAGTAAAGGACAATTTCGTCCTCGCCTCACATACACACCCATGCGCAATACGTCAGGGAAAAAAAACGCAATAACCCCCAAATGGCAAATGTGTATTCCTTGCATTTTAATTTTTTATCGGTTACTCTTGGCGACACGCTCCAACTCGTCCTTCTTCTTGATAGCGTAAGAGTTTGAAGAGCCCTTGGCGGCGTTGATAAGCTCGTCAGCGAGACATTCAGAGATGGTCTTGATGTTGCGGAAAGAGGCTTCACGAGCACCGATGGTGATGAGAGCAATGGCCTGGTTGACACGGCGGAGAGGGGAGACATCAACAGCCTGACGACGGACGGTACCAGCGGAACCAATTCGGGTACTGTCTTCTCGGGGACCGCAGTTGGAGATGGCATCGACGGTGATCTGGATAGGGTTCTGGTCGGTCATGATGTGAATCTGGAATAAATCAACGTTAGCCGGTCGTTAATCTCGCTAAATCTGATACCTAGTAATATTTCCGAGCATTTAAGATAGTTTTACGTACGATCTCGAAGGCGTGAGCAACAATTCGGACGGCCATGACCTTCTTTCCGTTGTTTCGGCCGTTCATCATGAGCGAATTGGTGAGACGCTCAATGATGGGGCACTGGGCTTTCCGGAATCGCTTAGCAGCATATCGGCCAGCGGAGTGAGGAACGTAGACAGGTTGTCGGATCTGGATGTAATCGCTATATGCGCATGTCAGCTTCCAGTTGCGCTCAATTTGACAATCCTTCCCCTTATTCAATCCAATGCTTCGTATATGTTCCTCGTTCCGTTCCAGAGGGGAGGAACCAATCTCGCGCGGTGAAGGGCCTGCAAAGAAGACGGAAAGACGTACGTCAAAGAGATGTCTCGGACCTGAATGTCCTCATAGCTCCATTTGTTGAAGAGCTTGATGTTGCCCATCTCGGCGGTGACATCCTTGGGCAGCACATCGTAGGCGCCGGTTTCGACCTCAACTTCCCCGTCAGACATGTTGGAAGCCGTTTGACCGTGAGTCGACGAGTTGATATACGTGGACGCAAGGGCGTTTTGGTGGTGGTCGGCGATTTCGTCCAAGTCGTGCTGCTGGTTTCTTCTTCAAGCGAGAGAGGAAGAGACTTGAAGTTGAAGATTCAACTTTCGACTTTCGCTTAGCGACTTTTTTTTTCTTGTTGTTGTCTTTGTGGGTTGCGCTTTAGGGCTGAGCGCTGATTGGCCAGTAGACGTTCAGCTTAGTCATTGATAAACGAATCACGTGAATACGGGAATCCGTATTACTCATATATTACTCATCATACATTAGTCATCAACATATCCACGTGACTGTCATGGGCTCTTGGGACCCAAAATGGAAATTCACGACGACGACGAGGTGAAAGACGGCAATGAAGCAAACCAGAGACGACATCCAAAGGACAACGCAGCGCTGACATCTCGTCTATCAACTCCTCATTTTTGCGAAGAAAACACCCAGATCCTACCTTGGTTGCCCAACACACTACCCCGTCCGGAATAGCCAATTTGCGGGTTCCTGGCATGGGCGTGGAGCTCGCTGATGGACACCTCTAGAATATATAGAGAGATTTCGATGGAAGCAGGAATAAAAAATAAAATCCAACTCGACGGTGTCAATGCTTGGCCAGGAGGCGAGCTCGCTAATTGGCAGCAGAGAGAGTAATTGCTATTTACTTGGTTTCCCGTACTATGGAGTCGGCTACGCCCTTGATTTCACCCGCTGCGGGGCCATCTTCAAACGACCACATACAGCACCAATGTATGGAGTACGGAGTACAGATCCAACGGTTGCCATGCAGCAACATTTCACGAGTTCACACTTTTTTTCGAAGACAACAGGAGCAAAAGAGCCCAGACCAAAAAAGTTGTTGTTGGCTGAATTACCACTTGAAAAGAGATCGTCCCAAGCTTTCCCTCAGCAGCGCAATTCTCATTGGTGACCAGAGCTCAGACGGCTAGCACGAGCAAGCGGTTTTCTGACCTCTGTAGCGGCTTGTCTGTCCACTCACCGTTGTCGCGACCTCACCCTTGTTGAGAGTGTATATTGGCTCTCGGGCCTTGGCGAAGGCGAGCCCAATCACTCGCACGCTCACAGCTGGACACCATAACTAAGAGAAACCATTGTCAGGCCGCTTTCTTTTCTTTTATCGCCGGTAGTGGAACGGACTAGGCTGCCCTTCTAGTCTGCGCGAGAGCTATTTCTTCTCCATGCGCTCCTGGCGACACAACCTCTTTTTATCCCAACTTCAATCATCTGGCGGTCTGTGGCCAAGTTTTCGCGAACCATATGTAGTTCGTCTATCGTGTGGAACATGAAGCTCCCTGCTGGAATGTAAGTCACTTGCATGAGTTTCTGCATCAACCATGCTCTTCCTCTGCCTTACTCTCAGACTGAATGACTGATCACATTCGTCTTTCGCTTCTTGAGCGTTTATTTAAGCTCTCGATTTATACCTCGTGCCTAACTCTTTGAGATAATCTATTCTAACTCCGTCTATATAGATTACAAAAACAGGACTTATCGAGTTTTTCCTACCTGTTTATATATATATCATAATAAATCAGTGACAATGCCGTCCTCGCCGTCTGTTCATTCGAGTCCATCGAAATCTCATAGTCCTTCACAACGCCCATCACCTCCTCAAGAACTACCGGAGCCCGACAACCCGCACGGCAATCTGCTGGTATGCTCAGGAACATCCAAGGGCAAGGAAGAACAGGATGCTGATATCGTCCCACTAGGAAGTGGATGATGACCCCGATTCAGATTTTCCAGAAGAAGAGTAAGGAAAATCCTGATAATATAAGTATTGGCACGTTTATACTAATAATTCTGGTTCTTGTCAAATGTAGCAGCGCAAGCGATACAACGTCAATAAAAACGGACATTTGTGCTTATAGATTCGAGAACGGCAGAAGATACCACGCATATAAGGCTGGTGCCTATTGGTATGAGCTGTTAGCTGACCGCAGGATGTGGTACCTATTCTGATATGTTTTACTCGCAAGGGGACCCAACGATGATCGGCAAAACGAGCAACTCGATATCGCGTACGTCTGTGGGACCTCTTGTCACTATCAGCAAATTGATTTGCACGCTAACAAATCTCTTAGGCATCATATGTTTTCGCTTTTATTAAACGGCAGACTTCTCCTTGCGCCAATCGATGAAAATATACAAGTATATCTTCCCTGAAGACACAGCTTTGGGTGGCGCAATCGTATTAACTAACTATATTACAGACTGTCCTTGACCTTGGGACCGGCACGGGAATAGTATGTACTAGTTATCTCCTCTGTTTCTCATCTCACACTGACTTTTTTTTTAATAGTGGGCTATGTAAGCTCTTTCCAAATGAGTCGCAGCACCATATGAGCGACTGTCTAATAGGCGTATCCAGTGATTTTGCCGACGAATATCCTTCCGCTGAGGTTATCGGAACCGACCTATCGCCAATTCAGCCTGCCTTTGTCCCACCAAACCTCCGGTTTGAAATCGATGATGCGAGCGAAGATTGGACGTTTCCGGAGGACCACTTCGATTTGATACATATTCGCGCCCTTTATGGCGCGATATCAGACTGGCCAAAACTTTACTCTCAAGCTCTTAAGTACGATTTTAATTCATCGCAATATATGGATACTGTAACTGTGCAACTCTAACAGTTGTACAGGCATTTAAAACCTGGCGCATGGTTCGATCAGATCGAGATGTCAATAGAATTCAGATCAGACGACGGAACCGTTACTGACGATCATGTACTTGCAGTATGGTCGCGGACGTTCATTGAAGCTGGTGAAAGGATTGGCAAGACCTTCCGCATCGCTGATTTGGCCAAAAAATATATGGAAGATGCCGGCTTCGAAAATGTTGTGGAGACGAGGTTCAAACTCCCCGTAGGAGGCTGGGGGAAAGACAAACAGATCAAGCGACTCGGCCAGTGGAATCTTCTCCATTGCGAAGAGGGCATTGAAGGCTGGGCCATGGCCTTGCTTACCAGAGTCATGCAGGTAAGTCGTTGTCCAGATGTCTCCTTTTCCCCATCTGTCGCCCCGGGTGTCCAAAATTTTGACTTTCGCCATCTCCTCCAGTGGACTTATGAGGAGGTCCAAATATTTTTAGCTAAAATGCGGGCCGGGCTTCGCGACCCGAAGACCCATGCATACTTCTATGTGTAAGTTCGCTTCCCTGTTTGCCCCAAAACTCTTTTTTCCGGCCTCCCCTCCTATCTTGACCACGATACAGGAGGGATGCGTGGTGTTGCACCATCGTTGTCAGCGAACCAACGTGCTCACATTTCCACAGTGCCAGCGTCTACGGCCAAAAGCCCTACTCAGCGCGACCAACCGCTCTATAATCCTTCTTTAAAACATAAGGTTCGGCATGCTTTCCTCTTCTCAACCTGGAGGCCTTTTATCATGGGAGGACATCAACCGACGATCAGGTTATACTTTCAGCTACAAGTCCCACTTTTGAAGAGTTAAACTCTGCCTTCGAATCCCAGCGAGACTATCTGTACTTATTTTACAGAGTAAAGTCGTTTTTCACAATTGGGCATACTCAGCTGTACGTCATCTGTCATATTATTCGTGAATATAGCAGTAATTTCTTTCGCACAGACGGCTTATTGAAGAACATAAAAAGCCGGAACTTAGCCTGACATATACGCCCCTAACAGTGCACCAATCCCACAGACCATTAAAATAGCACCGAGGCTAACGAATACGGAGTGCTCACAGACGGCGATAAGCAGATCATGAGGAATCTATGACGTTTATCGAACCCGTCACCTTTTTCTAGATATCACCTTTTAGCCCGCATCCAAATTGAAGATGGAATGTATGGATCCGAAATACGATGTCAAAAATTTTTAAAGAATATCAAACCCCAGTGGTAATTGCTAACTTAGGCTAGTTAATACAAAACCTAAGGCGGCCAATTTCGACGGTTCATCTGTTCACCTGGCGCAAAAATGGCTGGATTGGCGTCTTGAGCGTATGGGCTTGGAATATCTCCCCGTTCCCTTCCCTAGCATGCCAGCCAACAAGTTTCGCTCCGCGGAAGGGTTGCATTTTCAACCCAAACCCGCTCGATCATACTTTCACCTTTCATATCCCACTGCCTTTTTAAGGTTCGATATCGTTACTTGTGACAGGATGGTTGGTTCTTGAAATGTATACGGAAGAGTATAAATTGCGGGCCAGTTTGACAATCTTAGTCTCGTCTTGATCCCTGGTTTATATAATACCTGATTTATATAATACTGCATATTTTAATGTTAATGTTTGCATCTGCTGTAATGACGGATCTCTCTGCAGTCGCTCAGAGACAGACAATATCGTAACGTCGTTGGAGTGAAACCATGGCTGGCTTCACTGGTTATTTACTGGATCCTTCCTCTCTCACAATCCTTGCCACCATAGCAGGATTGGGCATTATCATTTGGTATGCAGCAGTTGTTATATATCGAATCAATTTCCATCCATTGGCACATATTCCTGGCCCATTCCTTGCCCGAGCAACGCACTTATACTCTTTCTATTTCAATGGTATATTGGATGGGAAGCTATACCTTCAAATCGATAAGTTGCATGAAACATATGGTATGTTCCGTTGCTTGATTCGTTCCTGGTATATATACAAGTATGAAAGTCGAAACCGAGCTTACTGGAGTATTATTGAGGCCCTGTGATCCGGATAACTCCTGACGAAATCCATTTGAGCAACCCAGATAACTATGATAAAATATATCATGTCGGGACCCCATATAACAAGAGTGCCCCTTTTTACGATGCATTTGGCGTGGATAAGGCAACCTTCACGACCGCCGACAATAATATTCACCGAATGAAGCGAGCGGCCTTCAATCCGTTCTTCTCTCGAAAGCGTGTTCTTGAACTTGAGGGCATCGTTCAATCGAAGGCCAAAACACTAGTGAGGCGCATATCGACTGCTCTCAAGACTTGTGGGAGAATAGACCTCCATCACGGGTTTCGGGCAATCTCAATCGATGTCATTAGTGACTATGCCTTCGACAACTGCTACAACTTTCTGGAAAAAGATGACTTCGGTGCGCCGTTTTTCGATATGATCCGAGGTTTTGGCCCGATGTTTTGGTTTTTCCAGCAGTTCCCTTTTTTGCGGCCCATCTTGCTCGGAGTACCGCCATGGGTGGCCAAATTGACTAGTCCATCCTTGACGCGCATGTTGCAGTTCCATCAGGTAAGACTCTGCATGTATAAACGGCGTAACCACGACGCTGAAACCGTCTTTAGAGCAGCAGAGAACAGGTGGTCAGAGTGAAGCGTCAGGTGGAGGCTAACGAGAAGCCCGAGCGGACGACCATTTTCCACCAATTCTTGAACCCGGAGTTCATGAAAGAAATCCCGACAGTTGAACAGCTGAAGGACGAAGCATACATTGTTGTTGCTGCTGCTGCTGATACAACAGGTAATGCCATGACAACAGGACTGTACAATACCGTTTCATCACCGAGAATATACGCAGCAGTGACCGCCGAGCTGCGTGAGGCATTCCCTGATCCAAATGGCGATATCGACTTCGTCACCTTGGAGAAATTGCCGTATTTTGTTCGTCATCACCCATTGTTTTTTTCTTTCATTTTGTTTTCGTTCGAGCACACCGCTGACAGCAGGTACAATGAAATATAGACGGGTATAATCAAGGAAGCTTTGCGGTGAGTGTGAACGCTAGTTATATGCACCAAGACAGCGACTAACAGGGTATATCAGTTTATCATTTGGCGTTCCTGGACGTCTTCCCAGAGTGGTACCAGAATCCGGTGCCGAGTTTGATGGGTATAAAGTACCGGCCGGCGTAAGTACTCTGTCCCTAAACCCCAGCCCACCCCCATCTCTCCTTAAGGGCAAATGACAGCCAGTGCCCTGACTATTTATCTAGACAACTGTGGGCATGAGTTCATGGACCATGCATCGAAATCAAGATATTTTCCCTGACCCTGACAAATTCGATCCCTCGCGCTGGCTAGATTCGAAGGTCAGCGCCGAGCTTGAAAGGTATCTCGTGGCATTTAGCAAAGGATCCCGCGCCTGCGTTGGCATGCAGTAAGTTTTCCAAAGCCTCTGCGTACTCGTTTTCTTTCCTTCATGCGGCCCACTAGTCTATCTGCAGCGTCCCTCCCCGGCCAATTATATATAATGGCTGCCTGCGCTCCGTCTGTGTGCATGGTACATGGCTAACATTCCCGTTCCTTTTTTCTTCCTTGCACCCAAATTCCAGACTTGCTGCCTGTGAGCTTTATGTCACTCTCGGCAGCGTGTTGCGCAACTTTCCAGATTTGACCATCAAGCCGAAGACAAGGGAAGAGCTGCTGTATATGGACTACTTCTCATCCTATCACCCGGAAAAGTACAACAAGTTCTACTTCGAACTCCCGAGCAGCAAGGTAGAGGCATGATCGTTGCGCCTCTGTCCATTACTGCCTTGGCTACCACGACCTTTCCCCTCAGACACCCTGGTATTTGTGGCAATGTTGGCTTGAGATAGTCCTCCATCAATAACTCTTATATGGGAAATGGCAACGCAGCCCCGCGTCCGGGTCGCTCGTTTGCTGTTCTGGTTTCTTTTTCCTATGTCGTGTAACTGCTGCATTGTATATCAGTTTAGGGGCATCCCAATAATCAATCGTACTCATGCTGTCGAGTCAGTCCATGGGGCATGGTGATAATCCTTTTGTTGCCTAAGTACAACTCGAAAACGTCAACAAGCTGGCTATCTTTCTTCTCCGTATTCGTATCCGCTGCGCAAACCTCATGCTGAGGCGGCCGTGGCAATTGCAGCATCCCTGGTGTCGTAGTCTAATGGTCATGATAACTCGTTGTGGAACACAAGCAAAGCCGAGTTTGTCCCGGTTCGATTCCGGGCGATGCCACATCTTCAAGTAACTATGCCTGCCTGCCAGCCAGCCAGCCTTGGGGTGGACTGGCTCCAGTCTTTTTTTTTTTTTTTTTTTCTTCATTTTGTTGATGTCGAAGTATGCAGAATTTGCTGTGTTCTAAACAGACGGATTTTCGGTGATCTTTTAAGTTTTGTGGCTGCAGCAACTTTTTTTAGTTGCTTCCTTGGAATCTCTGGCGCAACGCTGCAATTGACCCCCATCTCATTTTGGTGGCTGCCATGTCAAGATGATCATTGAGTGGGTGCGAGGACCAATGAAGATGAAAAGTACATCGCCATTGCGCTGGATATTCACAAGTAGAATTGTTGGGGTACTAACTATTTACACCCATGGTAGAGCAAGGAAATTTTCTGTCTATCAGTCAGTTACCCAGACTTCGTTCAAAGTCAGGCAAGGCCCAATTAACCATCCATTCTGATTGTAGCACTTGCAATGCTGTCGGTCGTTCCTCGGGTCGGAATACAAGCATTTGGCGCATTAAACTGAGAAACGCAGTCGTTTCCTCTTCGCTGAATACACCATTTGGTTGTATCTTTCGTCGATATTTCTGAACTCCTTCCTCAAAAGCCTGGTCCAATGGAGGCCAAACTTCCCTGCCCTGTGTGGGTTTCCCATTCTCGTCGAAGTACTCATGTCGTTCATCCCATCGCTCCCACCACTCCACAGGCATGGGCCCAAGTACTTCGATGTGCTGCTTTGTCACACTATCTGGTGTTGCAAATTCACAGCTCCAGATAGCTTTCATACCTACTATCTCCCAAATGGCTACAGCCAACCCCCATATGTCAGCTGAGTATGACATTGGGGCATCCGGTTCAAAACGTGCCTCCGGAGGCCTTAGGTGTAGCGGTGTATGGCATTCTTTTCCCAAACGAGGTTCGGACGTAGGAGAATATGCTTCCCCAAAGTCGCTTAGCAGTACATGGGAATCATTTAGCGTAAAATCCTCAGCATACTTGCCGAAACTGATGGGAATCACTGCTTGTGCTGGGACATTAGGTGGAAGAGGGGCACCATCACTTCTGGTAATCGGTACAATCTCAGGCTTTCCGTATTCTTCATAAAATTGGTCGACTGAGAGATTGTCAAAACTGGACGGGAGTTTTGCTAGGACGTTTCGCAAGTGTATGTCTATAAATTGCTTGGAACGAGGCTATTCAATTGATGATCTCCTGATTGCTACATACCTCCGTGAACAAAACCTCGTGAGTGGATAGAGGCGACCGATAATGTAACTGCAGCGGACAATGCTCGCGCTACGTCAATATGGAATAAACGGCTATACGATGCCTCCCGGAGGTTGCATTGGGCAGGGGTCATTGCATAGCATGGATGCGTCCCATTCGGTCCATGTATCTTGAATTCATCAAGAGGTACAGGTATCGAGTCATGAGCGTAGTTTCTGAGTCTGGCTGATAAGCTGGATGATGTAGATTCCGAAGCTGAAGTCGAAAGTTCCCGGAGCACTCTTGTTTCGCGTGGAAGAGAGTCTGCAATCCCAACCTTGAGAGCAACATAGCGCTCTAACAAGCTGTCTTGAGCCAGCCAGATAGTTGCATAGCCCCCAAATCCCAGCTTATCCACAACCCTGTATCTATCATGAAGCACATCTCCGATCATGATGGGGTGATATCCCCCAGGTTGATATTTTCCGAGTGATTCTGCTCCATCAACCCAGTTGTATTCATTACGAGGAGCTTCTACATCCGTTTCACTGGCTGACGGCATCTTGAATGTTGATATAGAGAAAGTATGTCTCAAGCGAAAAGAGTTAAAGCGCAAAGAATGGCCAATACGCGCTGGGAGTATGGCACAAGATGAGACAGTCTTCGGTCGTAAGCTGAGTAGTGCGGATGCCATTGACTAACGATCGCAAATAGCATGCACAGAGTAACAGGAATAGCCCCTCACAGACACTCACTTTAGTAATGGCGAAACCCGGGTTTCAGAAGCGCTCTCCAAGATGCATGAATATTCTCTGCCTCGCATTTATGGAAAAAAGTGGAAGTTGGGGACAAAGTTCCGGGCGCTAATTAAGCATATAGCAACTGCCAGGGACTAGTTGGTTAGTGTTTCAACTAAACTTTAGACGTAACTATTGCCAATCCTCAAATTTAGTCTTATAGCCTTTCCATTGAACTCTTTCGGTGTCTCTACTTTGTAGCCACTGATTAGAAATAATCGACACTAGCCCACAGAAAGCGATGATAAAGCTGGAGTATAAGTAATTAATGTGTAGCGAGGTCTGTAGGTCTATAGCCAGTCCATCGACGATAGCTAGAGATGACTGTGTCATTTGATTGAATTTAGACATGATGCAAATTGCAATTCAAATTATATCCTTATTGCTACCTGTTTGTGTTAGTTGCTTTTTGGTATAACGAGGCCGCAAGTATTGACAGACAACTGAGTAACTGGTTATTGGTGGCCCCTTGGTGGCCATTAGAAACTATTTTGGGAGTTTCATAAAAGGAAGATATATTGACCCTATTTAACCAACAACGACCATATATATCCATGTATAAAGACATATAGCAGCTCTATTCTTCAGGTTATTTACAGTTGAAATCCCTCCAAACGGCAATAATTAACTTCGTTATTATCATATCTACACTACTGTTTAAGTGCCCTTAAAACATCCTAGCCATTAGTTGGCAGTGCAGTTAGGCAGGCCCTCCTGCCAGAACTTGTGAGCGTACTCGCGCAAGAAGCTCGATGATCCAAAGTCCTTGTAACTCTGGATATCGTCAGCAGAGTACTTGCCACCAAGCTTGTTAAGGGCTGGGATCACGTATTTGGCACCGATATAGTCTACAAAAGCGAGATCGACAACTGCCGGCATGGAGCCATTAGTAGGGAAGGAAGCGTTTGCCTGAATGTCAATGGGCACCTTGAAATACGGGATCTTGGAGTGTGGGGTGTCGTCTCCATCAAGGCCAAAATCATCAGATGTAACGTAGCCGGGATACAACATAGAGGAGTCGATTGTGCGGCGGGTGATGGGCTTGTAGGGCTGGGGAGCCTCGCGGCGCTTGAGCTGAACGAATTCTGGCGAAGGGTTGGCGCAGACCTCATCAGTGCCAAGCTGGGGGGGCATAGGATAGTATTCCTCGGAGCGTCTCTGGTAGGGTCCCTTGTTGAGGGCATCCAGGAGATCCTTAGCAATGGAGTACGGTACGTCAGGCAGATATTGGAACTGATTCTTGAAGGGATAGACGATGTATTCGTCGTCCTTAGTGAAGGGACCCTTGACGAGGTCGAATCGGACGCTGCCAGTGTTCAGGAGGAGCAATCTTGGTTTATCAGCGCGATCCTCCTTGACAACAACCTTGGCTAACATGTCGATAACAACCTGGTAGATGTTATTCTTAGCTTCAAAGGGAACACAGGACATGCAGTAGGTCTCAGGGACGCATCCTAAAACGGTAGAGGTGTTGAGCTGCTTGCGAGCATCAGTAATGTCGTGGGTAATCTTTAGACCCTTCTGAGTGTCAAATTGTCGATCCTGAGACTTAGAAGCATGGTAGGCAAAGGTCAAGCGGTTCCAGTCTAGATAACGGCGGGAATAGCGGAGGTCCAATCCCCTCTGTGGATGGTGGTCCGGTTGGGTAGAGGTAGTGGCATTTCCCTTGATGGCACGACGAGTTGGATTGGGAACGCCTCTTGGTTTCATGCTGCCTCTAAAGGTACGAGACTTGATTCCAGTCATGGATAGCCATCCGAGGGTCTCGCAGTATCTTCCGGATCCCAGAGCAGTAGAAGTCTCGTCATAGACAACGAAGTCTCGAATGTGGTTGTGTCCACCAAAAGCCTGAATTGGGACTCCAGGGCGGAGTTCTTGGATTTTCTGGCGCAGAGTGCGGAGAGTTGGGAATTTGTCATCACTGCGGGCAGGTGTATGGCCAAAGATGATGAAAAGGTCAACGGGTTTGGGTGTCTTGACGGCATCGATAAACCAGGATTCCTGGACAAGATCTGCAGCTTTGATGACCTTGGAGACGTTGGAGTTAAGAGTGAAATCGAAGAGGACACCAAAGGCCATGATATTGAGACCATGCTTGGTAGTAAAGTAGCGGTACTTGCTGCCAATGTATTCGTGCTTGCCGGTCTTCTTGTTGATGATCTGGACGTTACTGGTCACGTATCTCTCGCCGTAGACTTTGGAGAAGTTTGCAAATGTCTCATAGGCGACATCGGTCACGTACAGTTCATGGTTTCCGATGCTAAGCAGGTCATAGTCGAGGCGGGAGAAGACATCGTTGGAGATGACGCCATTGGGCGAGGTAGAGTCACTTAATCCGTTGCCATCGTGCAAATCACCTTTTTCCCAATGTCAGCCAACACTGGCAACGATGGCAGGAAAGAAGATAATACAGAAGTAGAACATACCGCAGTCAATGAGAAGCAGGTCGACTCGGAGTCTATCAGCCTTTTGTCTCATATGCTTGACGAACGAGGAATAGTCTCCCCAGTCAGCACCGTAGTTCTGCTCCTTCAGATGCCCCTCGAGCCATCCGTGGGTATCGGTGGTGTGCAAGAAGTTGATCTGGCCCCATTCGAGAGGTCCCTTGGGTTTCGTGAGCGCTCCCTGAGCTTCAGGCTGTATGCGACGCACCAGTCGTTTATGCTCAGCCGGCTTGCCTGGCTCGCTGCAGGAGTCGCAGGCGAGAGCTGCGGCCGCACAGGCGGCGAGACTGACTAGAGTCGAGAAACGCATCTTGACTCGACCACACAGCCAATTTGCGTATTTGCGTGGTGACAAAACGGCCTTTGCGCTGACAGCTTGCCCGATCCACCAGAACCGGCTGGCAGGGTATATATAGCTGCTCCCCAGCAGCCTTTTTCTTTTTGATAAATTCCATTGCATCCTTGACCAGGCCTAATTAAAGTGGTGATCGGCAGTGCCCGCTCAGCTAACCAACTAACTTATTAGTTAGTTAGGTGGCCCAGCGCTGGAACAGGCCTACGACGTCGTCGCCATCCCTCGCAGTCCGGGCTGAATTCCCAGGATAGGCCATGAAAGTTATCAAAAATGCTCAGCAGCATTGCATCTCCCTGTCAGGCATGTCGTATCTATTGGCTGAAAGGCATCGACGCAAGCCGTTTTGGATGGAGAACCGTACTTCTGGTCCGAGAGACTAGCAGGCATCCTAGCCGAGACGGACTTTCTGATTCCCACTCTCTGGGCGTTTGAATTGTCCGAGCTGGCTGGCGGGGTCACAGTGCGCTCCTCTGGTGGCTGGCGAGAGTAGAAGTGTAGGTCGACATGCAGGACTGAAATGTTGGGATATCGCCTCTGTGACACATAAACTAGACAACTAGCTAGTTAAGGAACATTCGAAGTACGGAGTAAGCAGTGAACTCCTGCCGCAGCGGCGCATGCACAACTACGTAACTTCTCCGCAACAGAAGGCAGCTTATTAGCTGAGCAGTTAAGCTTATAAGCCAAAGAGAGCGGACTGGACACAGCGTCTCCCGCTCTGAAGGAAGTTTAGGCGGGCAGGCTCCAGGCGATCCTCGAGGAGTGCTCCATATTGCCAAAGAAATCATTAACTGTATAACTAGCTGGCCACTGGTGTGGGCTTTCTCTTTCGGCTCAGTGGCAGCTTTTATGTTAAGGGCGAGCTAGAGGTCGGTCTTGTTTGTCAGCTCGCAAAGTTACCCGCATTTTCTTGATCCATTAACTAGTTGGTTATGCTCAACCTGGCTTTATAGCTGCAAGAAATAATCCTCTCGGAGTTTTGTGTTAATTATCCACGATCTGGAGTCGAGTTGTTTGTGCCTCTGAACTGAACGATTGCCCATTACTGATGGCACATGCTGTTTTCCAGGGTGGTCCGGAATCAGCTGTTTGTTTCTACGATGTCAACCAAGGATCCTGCATTAGCTGTTTTGCCGTAGGTCTCTCTTCAGGCATCCAAGTCAGAGCTCGCCGTATGAACTTCAAGAATTTCTCGTTGTTTTCCAGCCGGTTCTCAACGGATTCAAGTGTTCTGCCTTCTGGGATGGGTGCCAGCTCCAGCCATTCACCTAGATTTATTTAATATACCAACGAACCAGGAAAGGCTCTCTCGGATGGTTAACATACCTTTCTCGCCCCAGAAATCAGCTCGTCGCTCAGGGTTCTTGGCCAAAAATTCAGCTGGCGGAGGACCCAGGGCTGCAATCATCTCAGCAAAATGAACCGCATCATACGCCTGACCATCCTCTTCATCTCGAGCTGTGAAGAGCCTCTGGCACCCGAGCAAGTCCCAGGCCTTAAATAACGAATATTAGCTGCTAATTACCAGTATAGCGATGAAAGGAAACATACTGTAAGCCCAACACTCCAGATATCAACCGGATAACTCCAGCCTACATATAGTAGAACCTCAGGAGCCCTGAATTCAAGTGGCATAATATCTCCGCCATGGGGTCCTGGGCCAATTCTTGCCTCTCCGAAGTCAGATAACAGCATTGGCCCTTCTTTGGGTTTACCGAGTCGCGACATATAGATAGTCCGAGAGTCCGAAACCGGCTTGCGAGGAACAGGCGAATCAAATTCCATCTTTTCGAGAACTTGGAGTACATTGTTATCATACAAGCCCAGTAGCAAGTTGCCAGGATGTATATCTAGTGGTAGTGAGCAAATGCAATGTCTGCCGTCTTCCAGAAAGAATACAAGCATACCGGTGTGAACGACCCCTGCGCGGGTGTGGAGGAAATCTACAGCCTTAAGGAGCTCAATTGTAGCCGCCTTGACAAAAGATTCTTCAAAACCATTGGGAAAGAAGACGGTCTTCATATCACGGAGGCTCATCTGCGATGCTTCACAGACTAAAACGGGGTGTATACCATGGGGTCCAGCTAGTTGAAAGGTGCTCAATACTCGTCGTATGTTTTGTCGTTCATATTGTGATTTCGTATTTGTAAGATGGCGAGAAATATGATCGTAAAACGGAGGTTCCCTGAGGTATTTGGACGTATGCACGTATACCTTTAAGGCTACATATTCATGACGCCTACGGCAGTTAGATAAGGTTGTCACAGCCAAGTACTTCGAACATAGGGAGTGGTAGAGAAACATGCCTGAGGTCCCTGGCCAACCAAATAGTCGATGATGAGCCAAATCCTAGCTTCGCAATCACTTGGAAGCGGCCTTCAAAAACTTCTCCGAGTTTAACGGGATAGAATCGATCGGCTTTATAGTCAGGGATTGCCTCCTCTTCAATCACTATATTTGAGTCAATGGTTTGGAAACCACTTGTGGGAAGCAAACGCGGTTTTTCTGGCTGCCTAGGCAAGAAAGACTTTAGCGAACCAGCGAGACTTGCCCATGACGAATGTCGGTTCATCCTAGCCATTATATATGATATGGTAGGCCTCGCTGGTTGGAGAAAATGAAGCATTCGTCTGGCTAAAAATGCCATTGTTCAGCAGGCAATGTTTGAAGATGGGTCGAGCATATCGCTCTGAAAGGCTCTGAAGCAGCTTGTAACTAGGTATCTACGGGTGTTACCCCTACAGAAGAGGGACCTAGGAATCGCAAAAACGCAAAAATCAACGCGAGACGGATCCAACCTTATCGCGTGTTCACGTGACTGATTAATTGAGTTCAATCTATTAGATAAGCCCAGCTGGACCTCGGCTCAAAAAGACTTTGGATGAAACCAAAAGGCGAAAGGAAAATTCACGGGCGCCGGCTCGGACGCGGCGATAATGGCAGGCCTGGTCAAGAATAAATATCGAGCCGGTCGTCTGTATCTGGCCTCCTTGGCCTGCCATTTATCTTGTACTGCCGGCGGTATCGAAGGAGATTCTGAGAGAAGAAGTGGTTAGACATGGGCGCAACGATATTTGAAGCGCCCCCTCACGACCCTTCAAAGTCGCAAATCGAGAATGTCCTCGAGCTAACGCCGGTGACAGATCTCGGCCCGGTGCGTACAGTCTTCAGGTGCCCAAGGTGCTGCCTATTCTTGATGGAATCGAATGGGCTAACGGTTTTCTGTCTTAACAGGATGTGTTTACAAACACCAGGCCCCTCTGGCATCCTCCTGGCGCTCGAGGCATATACGGGGGCGCAGCCATAGCCCAATGTCTATCTGCAGCTCAAAAAACGGTTCCGCCTGATTTCTATCCCCATAGTATGCATTGCTACTTTGTCCTTTCGGGAGATTCACAGTTACCGGTGCTATACCACGTTGAACGAGTTCGTGATGGGAGGAGTTTTGCTACTCGAACAGTCCAGGCACGGCAACAGGGGCGGCCCATATTCACCACAACCCTTAGTTTTGACCGTGAAGGAAGTTGGGGAAAGAAAGAGATCAAGCATACCAGGAAGAAACCCGATGTTCCCTTGCCCCAGCAGCCAGATGGGCTTGGACGAGGCCGAGGCCCATTCGAGTCGAGACGGGTTGGAATAACAAACAGTACGCGAACATCCGGTGACAGTGCCGCATTTTATCCCACCTACTAGCGGATAACTAGTGGTTATGCATAACCTTGTATATGCTTAATGACTAATGACATGGATTTGAAAAAAATAGGAGATTCCCCCCACGCTGCGGACAGGTCCTTGCAACTGTACAACAAGGCCCGGGGCACGATATCTGCAGAAGGTGGCAGACAAGCCCATCTGACGGCCTTAGCGTACATGTCAGATAGCTATTTCATTGGCACCGTATCCAGGGTCCACAATATCCGCCGCTTCTCATCTCCAGGGGCTATAGAAAGGGCCGCTGCAGCGCTAAAGAAAGAAGTGGGTGTCGAAGAAGAGCTAGCTAAAAGATACCTTACGGACCTAGCCGAGCAAGAGGAACATGAATTAAAGCTATCAAAACAGACCTCAGATGACCCCAATATGGAAGTAGGCATGATGGTCAGCTTAGATCACACGATATATTTCCACGACAGGCGGGCGTTCCGTGCAGACGAATGGATATTCTCAGAAATGAGAACTCCATGGGCCGGGGCAGGCCGAGGCCTTGTCCTGCAGCAGATGTGGGCTCAGGATGGCACCCTGATCGCGACATGCGTGCAAGAGGTAACTAAAAAGATTCATAATCTCTGCTATATTTCTTTTTCTATCCGCCTTCTCTCTCCAAATCTCAAAGCACCCTTGCAAAGTACTAGACCAGACGGCTGACCATTCGATGCAGGGAGTCGTTCGACTTAAGCAAGATAAGCCCCCAACAAGCAGCAAACTATAATCCGGTCGACAGTGTTTTTTCTCTTTACCGTGCTACACGCCTTTAATTCCAAGGTAATGCATGTGGCATAGGTACCCCCTTCGTCTTCTTTTTTTGTTACTTATAGGGCGTCTCTTTCCCCGCAACCACGTATATAGAGAGTGTTTTCAATTCGATCCTGTATGTATCCTTTTTTCATGCTCATCATTCGAATATAATTCTTTATACCGACTTCCTCCCACTACTTGAGTCTGTCGACCTAGTATCACAGGGTCTCGTTGGCAGAGCTTCATGAAATAAGAAATTCAAAATACCTCCCTTTCCTCCATTGATACATGCCCCATTCCTATACCATGCAGCAGATAAAAGACAGAAAAAAAGAGAAAACCGTCCGATATTATGATCCAACTTGAAATATCCAGATGTTCAACACAGCGAGAAGAAAAAGGAGGTTGATACCATGCATGCCTGCTTTGTCAGCAAACTACGTCATAGGTAGCTTCCTTCACCCGGCAAAAGTTCGATATCGTCTCTCCCCAGTGAGAACGACCTTTGTACGCTGCCATGTCTTCAGGCCAGCTCTCGATATCCTTTGCCAGCAGTTGAAGCTCGCTAAGGGGGAGGTCCTCCAGGAACGAGACTGTTGTTTTGACTGTGAAGAGGATGCCGTTGGTTTTCGGGAGACGGTTGAAGGTCTGCCTCTCGCGGCGGATCAAGACGCGTTCAGGGGTTGGTATGGTATGGTCTTGCAGCAGGCCCTCGGGCTGAAAGAAAATAGATTCCCATGGTTCGTTGGGCTGGATAACCTGGACGAAGTAGCTGGAGCGTTCCATGGGCGATTCAGGGGTTAGCCGCGCCATGAACCTGTTTATCAGAACGTCAGCGGGTGTGAACCATGGAAACGGAGCCGGCTCGAACAACCAAACCGAACATCAGGAACTGTGGGAAGCCTTACTTGTTCACGGAAAAGGCGATCTGCCTGGCCCATTGTGGTACAGGAGCATGCATCTCGTTCAGCGTCGAGCCCATGCGGGTATTGGCAGACCAACCAATAAGGAATGCACTGGAGGTTGCAGCCCTACACAATATCATCAGCAGGTTAAGCACAATTATTTGTCGAAAGTGGGTAACTAATTTGTTTGATTTATAGATAGATACAACGTACACATAATGGTCACCGCTGTCATTTTTGAGTAGAATGGTCATGTCTTCCATGGCTAGCCTAGCGGCTGCTTCCAGGGGTGAAATGGTGCTGTTCTCCAGGGGAAACTCTTCTCCCATAAGTTTGTTTCTTACGATAGTCCCTGATGCTGACTCTTTGAGTTCAAACATGTCAGGGTATGTCCGGCATAGAAAAGAGGACACTTCCTTCAAGGCCTCGTCGCATGCATCTTTTGCTTCAGGAAGGCACTGTGACACCTCCCGGTTCCTGTTGTTGAAAAGGTTGGCTCGCACTTGATGTCTAGCGCTATAGTTTTCGTCAACGATGAGCCAGCCAGCTTTGTCCATTCTCTTGAGGCCCATGGTGATTCGGTATTTCGGTTTCTCTCGCACTGGAGCTGGAGATGATACTGGGCCTTCGCTTGAGGCAGAAGAGTGAGGGAGGGTCACCTTCCGGACCTCCTCCTCTGCCTTTTGCTTCTGAGCCCGCCATGAGGAACGGGACAGCCATTTATGTGTCCAGGCCAGAAAAATGCAGAAGATGGCCACCAGAGAGGCGGCATTGAAGAGGATGAACATGACGGCCAACGGTTTTCTATTGACAGTGACAGCGGCAATCTCACATGAAAATCAATGTTATTGCAGAGAAAGGAAAGCAGTCGAGAAGAGAGCTCGAACAGAATGAAATATATAGAGACTCAGAGTGAAATCCATTTCCATGTGGTCATCGGAAAAGAAAACAGGAAAAGGAACAGGAAGCCCGAAGGGATTTTATTGCAACCACAAGCAGAAGTGCCGGAACTCTCAGTCAATATAGCCCAGTCCAGTCACACAGTGAACAGTGTCGGCCCCATTCCCATTGATAGCGAGCTGAGCCACAGGGAGCAATGAATAACCCGCCAACGATCCCTATTCGTGAATGTGCGGCAAGCACGACTGGGTCAGCAAGAAGACATACGATCATCCACAAGCTTCGTTCTTGGAAAACGACAAGAAGCAAAAAGCTTCAAGCCTGTCATCCTATCCTCTTCCCCCTCTCTACCCCCAACCCGTCCAGAAAGATACATGCTTTAATTGTGGATATATTGTTTTTATTTTCCTGCAGGCAATCGCGCGAAGGTAAAGGGGGTTCCACCGCTGAACTAACTCACGCTTTTCTCACAAGCCCATCATCCATAATCCATGGCCCAGGGCCAGAGCCCACGGATCCAGATCGTCTGTCCTTGTCCGTGCGCCAATGAAGCAAATAATCTTGGGTTTGCAACCGATGGAGAGGCTCGGAATGTACGATTGAAAGACCACTGATTGAGCAGTTTTGCCTATGACGCCGACTACGGAGAACAAATTCCACCAGCTCGTTTCGTTGCGACATGGGAATGGTATACGTTGTACGCAAATAGTAGTATCCGTATGTATGGAGTATTATTTGCTATGACTGTACGGAGTATATCCTCCCTTTTTTGCCTTTTCTCGTTCCTTTTTCCCGTCGATACCTCCCAATGGTGGTACTTCCAGGTGGAAGAAGGCCACGCGATCTTTTGATTCCACCCTGGTCCTTCCATCCCCGTTCGACGAAGTATGAAACGGGAGCAAGCTCAAGAATGATGACATTAATACAACGCTGATGGTCTTGAATAGATATCTATACGCCTCCTTGCCACATCAATCCTTTACACTCGTGACCGCTTCAATTAACCAGTTAGCCGGCGATACCGAAGACTCACACATACGGTGTAAACTTGGACATATCTACGCACCGCACTTGCGCTTTTTATGCCCCTTTGAGTGTGCACAACGGCCAAGCAGCGTTCCATGTCAGTGGGAGGCTTTAGCCCGTATCCACCCCCGCGAGTTATATCCCTGTCCTATATGAAATGGCAAGTATTATCCACAACTAATATTTCTGCGCAGAGGGCGGCTGTTGCTTGACAAGCTAGGCCTTCGGTCCGGTCATCTATGAATGTGGCTTGTGACACTATGAAGCGCGAACCGAGAGAACTAACTGTGCTCTACCTCGAGGAAAGGAAACAATATCCCCCCTTTCACGACGGGGTCCCTCGACCTCGTAAAGAATGGGAAGTTTGAATTCAAAGTCTGTCGATTATACGGACGATGATTGATTTTGTTTTCTTTCTCAAGTTTCTCGTTACTTTTTTGTTCATTACTATCATGTCCTGCAAGAGATTTCGATGATGCCAGTCCTCAGCTTGGCCGGCGTTCAAGACCAGCTGAAAATGTCACTGATCCATCCTCGTTGGACAAGTTTGAAAGCAGGGATTCGCTGGCAGACATGTTGTCTGGACCGTTAGAGTGTGGAGTGCAGTGTTACCATTGGAAACTGTCATAATTATTCTGTCTGGAGTCGGTCAATCTTTTGACGCCTCCTAGCACCTTTTGGTGGAAAGAAAAGACCCCCACGATACGGTACTACCAGCTCGGCTTTGGGCGCCTTTTTTTTTTTCCCTATACAGTGGCTAGAAGTGGCGGGCACAGAGAGAAAAACGCCTTGCAGGGGATCAGGGGGTACGCTTCGCGTGGCCTTTTTGGACATGCTACTTATGATGGGCTGAATGATCGAGCTTGACCTCAATTATTGATTCCACTTCCTTTGTAAAGGAGCGGTCGAGCGGAACTCAAGCAGTTGTGTGCTGAATGCCGCTGTCACCGCCGTTGCTGGTCCCCTCACCTGTGTCTTGTCAGAATCCCATGCCCCTGTTCAGTGCTGCGCCTCGTACTGCGTGAACCCCCTCCCCGTCAGACGAAAAAAGAATTCGCCCAAGTGACTACCCAACACGCTTCGAACGGGGAACATCCATCAGCACAATCCAGGGATCCACAAGGTTATGTTGTTTTTTGTCTCCATATTGCGGTGTTTTATGCGACTCGTTTTACCGCGGTAGCCGTGGCTGCAACATGTCTGCCCAGGCCCCTAGTCGCTAGCAGCAAGCCACTTACTGGGGCCATGCCAGGTGGTCAAGTGAGCTTTTGCCTGATCTATCGCACGATGAGAAAAGGTAAAGCAGCAGCTGCCAGCTGATGCTCAAAGCACTGTGGCCCAATATTTTCTTGACATCGGCAATAGGAGAGGAACACCTAGAGACATGACAACTGCAGATTGTCATGCAAATTGGCCAGCACCTAATAGCGAACGAATGAGTGAGAAAGACGTGGAAGACAGAAAACAGTCGAAGAAGAAGATTGATAAGAGCATCAAGGACCAATCTGCCTGGGTGCCTAACGCATCCTAGCTACATGGTACATTACATTTAATACCTCAAAGAAGCAAAAAAGGGGGATACACACCCCAAGGACGAGAAAGGGAGGAGGTCGCGTGTCTGTTATCCGGATAAAGTCAATGTCAGGCAATTTTCGAAGCCAGCACGGCCTCCTCTTCATGATTAATGCAGGGATGATAGCAATAAGGAGACGAATGACTGGTTGATTCGGTGTATCTGCAGCTTTTCCGGCTCTGACATACATCCTCTCTTTGCTTTTCCCGCTGCCCCGTCGGGATGTCAACCTGTGCGATGTTTTCTGTCTAGTGTCGTATATCAGGGCATACCCTTGTGTGCATATTCGTTATTCAACGAGATATCGATATCCTTCTTCACAGAGGAAAGGAGGGGAGGGAGGGTGTAATAACTAGTGCATGGGATGAAAGGGACATGGTCGGTGATTTATGTAAAATTATCATATGATCGGCGGCAGCGAAGAAGCCTTGGGAGACGTTTTGCTTCTTCTCTTCTTCTCCCGTCGGGTTGAAGTGCTTATTTCCTTTCATACATGAGTAGCAAACAATTGGAATCAGAAAAGGAGGAGAAGCCGAGAGTAACTATTTGATGATCGGTGCCTGTAAGGCAGACAGGCACACCGGGAAGAAATACGATGTTTAGCAAAATGAAAGATTCTTTTTTTTTTCCTTTTATTTGAGTAGGCTAACGATATTGACAGCCGGGCCAGTCGGATCGAAGGGGAAAGGGGGTATATAAATCAGTAGGGCGAGGCTGGCTATATTATTTAGCGGAACAGGAAGATGGTCATGGGCTGCGTATAGTAGTAAGTATGCCGTGATATGGTGTTGGTAGATGTCGTAGATGGCGTGAATGCTGTATATGTGTTAAGAGATAGGTAGGATGAATCTGCTACCAACTCGGCAACCGGCAAGAAGGGCGTGAAAAAGGGGAAAGAAAGGGGATAAAAATAGATCTATCACGAACAGAAGGGAAGTGAAAAAGAAATGCGAGGCCAATCAACAAGTCAGTATGTAAATCAAGGCGTGATATCAATCCACGGGGAAATGGCCAAGGTGGAAATGCAAAGTCCCCTGTCTCCTATTCCTGAAGCTTCCTCCATCTCTCAACTTTCTTTGGTAGGATCTCTCTCTCTCTTCTTCACTCTATTCTCTCATTCTTATCAGATTTTTTTTTGTTGGCCGATTTTGTTTTGCATGGAAAATATAAGGGGGAGGGAGTGGGAGGGAAGTCGGAACGAAAGGTACCCTTTATCGGAATCTTGCTGAACAACGGCCCATGACTTCGCCCTGACAGACAAGTTCAGCGTTGAACTCGCTGCCATCAAGGGTGAGGTAGATGTCGAAGTACACTCGGTAAAAGGTACCCTGAGGAGTGTCCATGCGTTCAAAATCTTTTTCAAGGTTTTTGCGAGACAGGTCAGATGTAAGGGTGACAACTTCCTTGATCCCTATGATAAGAGCGAAATTAGCTGATGATTCAAGAAGAGAAATGGGAGAGAAAAGGTGATAACATACGTGGATCCTTTGTATATTCGGGACAAACATCCTCGTCACAGGCGTATAAGATATCCTCATACATCAGTGTCGCTCCTGGTGCCACCTGTCTGAAGAAGCTGACCTTGACAGGCTCTCCGTTCTTGATACGCTCGCCCTTTTGCACGAATATCTGGCGCGTATACTTGCATCTATCCTTGCCATCGAGAGACGGGACACGGTACTGTTCAGGATGGTGACCTTCCTTGAACGGCTGCAAGGTGGCCATCAGATAGTGTCTACGAGCCACGCGGGAGGTAACGACACGCTCTGTGATACCGGCAGTTACTGCACCCTTTACGATGGCGGCAACGGAATCCATGGGGCGGACAACCTTGGACTGATACTGTGGAGGGACGTGAAGCTTTATCTGTTGAAAAAGATACTCTGATGCACCGAATCCACCGACAACAAGGACATTCTACACTATTAATATAGGATTGAACAATGATTGTGTTGGGAGGACTTACCTGTAGTGGTCTGTTCTGTGCCTGAATGGCAATAATCTGGTTCCTGACCAGCTCCAAAATGCGATTAACAACAGGCTCAAAACACTGCAGAATCTCTTCATTGGTGAAAGTCATGTAGCCTTCTTCGATGCCGGCTTCAGGGAAATCAGCCTCGATACCAACATCGACGGCCCACTTCTGTCCGTTATTTCTGAAATCGGCCTTGATTCTGTTCTCGAAGTCCATGATACACTTGGCGTATACCTTGCCAGCGGTACGTGATCCATCTGGCAGCTTCATCTTTCGGATCTTTGTGCGCAGGATGTTGCTGAAGTTACGGTTGAGTGCGGTAGAACCGCAGCTGTCACCGGATCCAGCAGTACACTCGCAGACGCTGAAGGGGGACTCCTCATCGACTTCGTAGGCGATGAGATCGACTGTACCACCACCACAATCAACGATGAGGATGGCGTCATGAATTTTAAGATTGAGTAAACCAGTCTTTGCACAGAACATGGCTGCGGCTTCTGGCTCGGTGATCAAGGTGAGACGGTTGTCATTTTCATCGCGCAGGAAGCCGGCCTGTATGGCAGCCGCACGGGTAGCAGCCTTTCCAGCGTCGTTCCAGATGGCGGGAACGGTCAAGAAGTAGCGGATGTTGCGTTCTTCACGGTTGAAAACTTCGCCGAGAGTCTTCTGGAGCTGGTTGCGCATGGCCCCGCGTAGATGGAAGAGGTAGTCTGCGGCCACGTCTATCTCAGATTTACCTGGCGGTAACGGGGGCAGGTTTATGGGGTCTATATAGGTATTTCCACCGGAGGACATGAGCTGTAGCTTGAACCATTCGACCTTCTGTACGCCTGCTTTGGGGTATCCGGTGGGAGCGAGGGCGTCCGCGATATCAGGCCCCCATCCTACGACTTTTTGATACTGGTCGTAGTATAGAACGGTAGGTATCTATATAAAGTGTTAAATTTCAATCTTTATTTATTTTGATAGTTATAAATAAGAGACTAATAAACGAACCTTTTGTTTGGTATGTGTGCCAGCGCCAGGCCACTCAGTGATAATGTCCTCCTTGGCCTCGGTATTGGTAGCAAAGGCATAAGCAACACCGGAGAAAGTGGTTCCAAAATCAATACCGACAATTAGCTGGGCCTTGCTGCGCGCCTGGTTGTCGAGCTCCCCGGTATGGCCGCGAAATGGCGCGAGGGGCTGTGGGATGCCATGTCCCTGGCCAGTCGACTGAGGCGGGTAGCCACCGTACCCTGGCGGCGGAGGAGCAGAGGACATGCCGCCTCCGGTAGGGTATGGCACGCCCACACCCGTGTTCAGCGGCGGCGGATGGTGGGCGAGCTGCTGCGGGTGATGCTGGCCGCCAGGCGGGAGCGGGCTGGCGGGCCTTGGAGCGCCGGGAGCGTATGTGTAGCTGGGCGGGCGGCCGAGATGGTTCTGCGGGTTCATGGGGAGACTGGCGGACGAGGCGTTTGGGTTGGAGGTGTTGCCTGGCGGCGGCGAGGGCTGCGAGGGTGACCCGTTTGGGGGGGTGTTGGTCGCGGTGGTTGTAGGAGCGAGAGAGGAGCCACTCTTGCGCTTGTTTCCAAAACCGAGCTTGAATCGAGAGCTCATGAGATCCATAAAACGGGGGTGTCGAGTAGATGAGAGGAGGAGAGGAAGAGGGAGAAGAGAAGAAGAAGAAGGGAGAGAAGAAGAGGATAAAAGAAGGAAGAGAGAGGGCGGAGGGAAGCAATACGGGGTTTACAGGGCTAAAAGAAGCGCCCAAGGAGTATATTGGCAGCAAGCACAGCAACGGCTGGGGGTTCTTCTTCTCCCTGGTACTTTTTTTTCCTTTTCTCTTATTCCGTTCGAGGCTCAGAGAAGCGAGAGGGAGCAGAGCGAAGAGAACGAGGGAGGGAAAAGGGTCGAGTCGTCGCAGAGCAAAGCAACGAACGCTTCTGACCGGGGGGGGGGGGGGGGGGGGGAGGCGCAACAGGGGTGGGCGGCGGGGCTTGGGGGGGGGGGTCTCTAACGGCCCGGGAGGTGGCCCCGGGCGCCCCCCCCCCTTAAGGATCCTGGAGGGAGAAAACCACCGCAGCGAGCAGGAAGACAGCAGAGCCGAAAGAGAGGGTGAAAACGCTGTCTAAAAAGAGACGAAGTTGAAGCTGAAGTCGACGTCGATTTTGGCGCATCGCGGCTTTTTGGGGGAGTTGCGTATTGGTATTACGGAGTTTCGCGGGTCGCTTGGTTTTCTATGTACGGTATTTTTGGTATTTCCATTTCCATATAACACACGATGCCTATAAAGACGGTCGATCTAGATATATTTTATATCGATATAGTGGGAAGGAGAAGAAGGCATCGAAATTGTTGATTCATTTCTTTCTAACAACCCAATGCACCGGTTTGTAGGTGTTGAAGAGCATGCTGTCGGGGTCCTGGATGTAGCCGCAGCCCCCTATGTCCTCCTCGAACTTCTCTACGGCAAAGCCCATCTTCTCTATCAGCGCCAGCACTTCATCCTGCGAAAGTTCTACGACTCCAGGGTCCGCTATTCCCTCTCCCTGGCTGTGCCCTCGGCCGTGGTGGCTATGGCTATGGCCATGGTTGTGGCTGTGACCATGGCTATACTCCCTCTCGAGATCATCGTCACCCGGGGCATGGGCAGAAGCGGCTGCATCCTCTGTCACCTTACCACTATCACCAGCAGCAGCAGTAGTAGTAGCAGCCGGAGCTGGTCTGTCCTCAAAATGCCACAGTAGAGGGCCAACATTGCTCCAGATGCCTCCTGTCCGTAGACAGTGGTGCACCGTCTGGATGTACCGTATCAGATTTGGCGCAGTGTCAATGAAGAACACCGTAGCCACGGCATGGAAGGCCTCTCTGTTCGACTCCTCATTGTACAGTAACAGAAAATCCGCAGCTGTCATGCTCATCGAGCCCGTCATCTTCTTCGTCTCCTTCCGGCTGCCTTCGTTGTCTGCAACGTCAACCTCGTATCCTCTGACTGCGGATCCAGGATGAACATCCGGTACAAGGACCTTCTTGAACTGTTGCTCGCGAGTCCGCAGGTTCGAAAAATGCAGTACAAAGGGGTATATAGCACACTCTTCCTTGCATTTAGTCCGGTTCAGTACCCAGCTACTTGTCACCAGCTGATGGTACGAGATTTCATTCCCTTCTGCATCGAAGCCGGCCATCGCAACATCAAAGACCAGCCTACCCAGTCCAGCCCCCGGAATCAACACCCTGGTGCCCTGCGCAGGCTTCTCTCCAAACTCACCTTGCAGGTCTCGCATGACAGGACCGTAGCATATCTCTCTTTCTACCGCACCACCTTCACTCCAGTCCCGGTATAGCTGGCGGATCGTAGAGTTGGCCTTGCTCACGTCTGACGAAGTAGCAGTGTCATGCCATGATACATCTCTTCCATGACCTTCCTTTGCGTTATCCTCGGCCTGGGGATGCCGGGGAAGCTGAAATGCCTCCACGGCCGAGTCGAGGATGGCCTCGGCTACCTCTGCATTGGCATCAATTGCATCGTCCACCTTGTTGAACGTCTCAAGCAGGTTGAAGGGTGGCGCGGCAAGGGTTTTCCAGTGCAGCGAGGGCAGAGCGTAGAACGACTGTCGCCGTCTATGAGTGACGTTTCGATGCGCAGAGCGGCGGTATTGTCTATCTGTAGCATTAGCAATTATACACAGGCTGTCGATTTCAAGTAGAATGCCTACCTGAAGGAGTCCAGAGAGGCAAACAGTACCCTCCGCTCCTCTGGGTCAGCGAACGGATCAAAGGCACCACTCCATTCTTCTTCCACTTCTTCTTCGTCTGCTCTCCTTTGCTGCTGCTGCTGCTGCTCTGGTTGGTTCTCCTTGTCCATTTTGCCAGTTTGATAGCTTGAATTTGACCATCCCACCCGTGGATGTCCGTTGGCTTGAGGTGTAACTTGCTGGGCCATCTGATAACTAAACCAACCAATGAACTAAATTATTCAATACCACTATTAACTAGTTAACTTTAACTAGTTGTAATTGGCTAGTTAACTAGTAACTATTTAGTAGCTGTGTTTGGTTATAGGCTAGGGGGTTTGAGATTTCAGCTTTTCAACCAACTCCCCCAAAAGACAAGCAATAACCGGATGTCAAGATTTCAGATATTGGCGGCACTACGATAATGCTTTGGTTATATAAAACTTAGGTAGCTAGCTACGGTAACTAGTTACCTTGATAATTCTGGTTCCCTATTTTTACCAGCGTGCTAATATGATAACCAGCCTCTCAGGTCTCTGATCCGGAACCCTCCTGGTTGATACCCAGAATGATCCCGAAAAGCTCACAATATGTCACCTTCTTTTGACTCGCATCTCGAAGCTGGACATCTACAGAACTCATATCTAAAGTCTCTACATGAAACTAATTTCTTTGAGCTGACTGCTGCACTGTCCTACCGGCAGTAGCCAATATGTGAAGATAGAGGATAGTGTGCTGTTAACCTAACCGTTAATTCATTTCACTGTGAGGTCCTTTCAACATAGATTGCATACATTACTACCTACGTGCAACATACGGAATGTTAGAGTAGATTCTCTAATGATCAACTATGCAATATTTTGCGAGTTGTGTCTTCCTTAGATTGGTATAATATTGTGTTTATGGTGAATATTCTCGCTGCACCTTCCAAGGGCTACTCTCGCTTGGTATGACCAAATAGTTATGCTGGTTAATTATTATAGCTAACGGTACGCCGTCTCCAGCACTCACGAGGAGAACACCTTAACTTCTAACAAGCAGCCCTCTTGGTTCAGATAGATATATTGCATTTGCTACGGTAAATAATAAGGGAAAGAAAACGGTCTCTTCAACCTCACGGGTTGGAAGCCGGATTCTCAAAATTCCGCTAAAAATACCCCCCTAGCTGCTCGCTGAGCTGTTCGCACAGATTGGGATACCAACAGCCAGCGGTAGCTCTGTGCCACGGATGCAGAAATTGGCGGACGCTCGCATCTCACAATCAGTGCCTATGTTCAAAGCAGGATACCCAGTCTCAAATGGAGCCACGGATTTCCAAGGAAAAAAGTCACGATACTTCGTAAACTCGTGAAGTCCTTCACGCCTAAAATCCATGGCCCATATAGTTTGCTCTTGGCTCAACATGATCCAGAGTTCCAAGACGATAGAAGGCAGACTAAATATAACATATACGTCATACGATCAATTACTCGGGGCGGTGAATCAAGATCATACCCCCTTATTCTTCAATTCAAAACACTGGCTAAAAGGAGAGGAGATCACGTAGATCCGGGCCCGGTGGACTCACCATGTTTGGCTCGTCTCTGAGGTGAGCAGTGACCCTGGGAGGTGCTTGCTATCAGCAAGTCCACTTATTCTAATTGATTCCATCACGGAGTCTCCATGTCACGTTGGCAAGTCATTTTGGTCAAACGACCCTGCAGGCCTTTTGGCAGACGTTGGTAGGAGGAATCTAGAGTGTGGGTAATGAGAATATTGAGGGCGGAAGGAGTTCTATCGGCCGATGGAGGGTGAAGGGAAGAAACATGGTTTGGCAAAATGGCGACTGCATATATCACCTCCAAACCAAGAAACTACGCCGGGTGATTGAAGGGCAGACAACATCCACAGCTGTTGGGTATATTCGCAGTGAGGAGTGAGCTAGACGGCTGCTCTGTGAAGCCAGAGAGCCTTTAGATGGTGGCTGGTGAGAGTGGAGCAGACGACCTGCATCCATTTACTGACACCGTTATGCAGATTTGACGTGAGTTCAACCTGAGCCTGGGATTTTTGGACGCCGGATTGAAGATAATATTCGCACCTGGTCCCCTGCTCAGTCGGATAGTAGCCGGGCCAAGATCCAGGGTCAAGGCCCTACGCTCTGCCATCTATCAGCTTCAGCCTTCGAAAGCGCATTCTAGAAGTTCGGCTGAAGGCGCAGAGAATATGCCAAATCCGCGACGCTATCAAATTGGCGTCATCGGGCGGAAGCTGAAGTCGCTCACATGACGGCCGAAAGGGGAAATACCAGACGTCACCCCGACGACTCCGTCTTTTCGACTTCGAATCTTCCAGGCTTCAATCCGCACATCAACTCCAGCAACACGAACTGGCCAGCGGCATCACCGACTCGGGGAGAGATATCCGGATGATAGGGCGAAGGCGTATACGGATAGCTTTTTCCTGTTCTAGTACCGTTTTAATCACTAATTTAACACCGTTGTGGGTTGAAAGTCATTAATAAGATCGGCAGCAGGGCTCGCTAACCAACAGACTAGACGACTAGTTATCACATCGCACCGTTTCATGGAGATAGCGTCAACTGATTGAAATGTTATCTAAGTACGGAGTAGTAGCTATCTACTTCGCTGGCCTTTTTTAATGCTTCCGTCGAAGCCGCTTCTGACGGTTCCACGGAACAAACAGAGGCTAGCATAGTTCTGGCAAAGCTCCGTGCCTGATGAAACAAGCCGTGAAGAAAATCAATCGTCCTAGAGTCTGGCCGGCTGTCCCATCCAATTGGAGGCTCCTTATTGCCGGTATGGTACATCAGTCAGGTAACCGCATTCGTTTGTCAACTGCCTCATACACTGCTATTGGATGCGGCCCGTCCTCCATTCTGAGTTAGCTAACGCTTTCCACCCCTCCACAGGTCAAAGTTTGTGGCCCATGGAAGGGGAGGAAGGAAGATTGCGCATCAAGGGCCTAACGAGATCGAGGAGCCGGCTAAAATGGAAATTGGCGATGATGGAAAATTCCCCTTTTTAACCGATCGCAGGATCTAAACCCATGTTCGCTCCTCGGCTGCCCTATTACATGCCTACGTATATTGGATACGTGCATGATGTCAATATGCAACCTCTTCCAAATCCAAAAAACGAATCTCTTGATAAATTTCTAACACACCCTGCGACTGGAGGAGAAGCCAGTACCCACCACCCAACAAACTTTGCCCCGGGGCCTGGGGAAAGGTTTGACAGACTTGGTTGCCACCACAAGTCATCAATCCCATCTTGGCGCATTTTCGGTTACGCTCCGAGAAGCATTTTCCATTCCTCGCCAACATTTCCGACACGAGGGCGAGCGTTTCTACTTCTCCCCGCTTCGGAAAATACATTGGATCGAAAACAAAGCATCGTTAGGTACTTAGCTTTTTCTCCAATCAAGTACACATGGAACTGCGGTGTGAGGCCCTGTCTTGGCGGATAACTAGTTAGTTCAAACGGTCGCAAGAAGAGATCCGAGAAGACGGCCCATGTACCAGGTGATGACGGACTCATACTCCGTATACGAAGGACAACCAGAATCTCTCGTCTCACATGTGTAACTCCCTTGTGCTGAACCAGGGACTGGTCAAGGCCTCGCTGCCTCTGGTATTTTCGTGTGAAGTGGCGTGAAAAAGACTTCCCGCCCTCGAGGCCCGTGCTCAGCTAACTATCCGGCGTCGAAATTTCAATCTAAACACTTCCAGGAACCAACTCTGGAAGAAGAACGAGGCCTGTGGAATAAATGGTATGTAAGAAATGGAAACCTTGTTGAACCAATGTCCCTTCTCCGGAGTACCCTGTTCACAATTTGCTTGCTTATAAGACGATGGACCATCACCAGGATGGCGACACTCGGATTTCGTACACATGCCTTCCATGCATATACGGGTACATTAATATCGTGGCCCCGTCTCCTCTGCAGTCCCTCCCCATGTGAATTCGTCCTCACCTCATTTAATAAGGATAATGCAGCGAAGGGTTGGGCACTATCGAGAACCCGCATAGGCAACTCCTAACCCTTGCACGCATATAATATATATATATATACGGTGTATATATGCTAGCATTACTCGAGACATGGCCCTGCTGTTTCCCGGAGCAGAGGATCGTTTGACGGAGCATTGAAGATGAACTCCGTGTGCCCAGCGCTTGCTTTTTGCAGAACCCCGTAACTATGGTTGGACCATTCGGCATCCAACCGTAACTAAGAATCCCAGATCCCAGATCCCGACTTGTCTTTGTCCCTTGGATAACCTTCCAGCCTCCCCAAAAAGGTTGATTTAGCTCTCTCCGTGTTGACCCACCCATATATTATTAACGTCCGTTGTTGCACAGTATACGTACTCCGTACATCCTGTCCATTCGAGATGCGTTATTTTAACAGCCTTTTTCATGCGTGGAGCCTTTCTTCAGCTTTATCGGCCCTCCAAAATGGCGATCAAAGCCTCAATCGAAAAACTCGACTCAAAATTGCACGATTAACAATATTCCACAGCGGAAATTCAGCCGTCCTTGCCTTTTGCGCGATCCAGGAAATGTCAAGGTGTCAAATGGCACGGTAGTTATGGGTTCAAGGTGATACTCAGGGTGCTCTTGCTACGATGTGGGCGAGAAACTTCCAAATCAAACAAATGACCCCTATACACCCCTTCGTCTCTATATAGCCATAGGCTGGGGCAACGCTTTTGCGTGATTCCGCTGGCAGTGATACTCCGGCGATAGGGAAAACATGCATGGATATCGCTCGTATATGTTGGTCTTCCATTCAACCGACACACAGGGACCACATCTCGCCACGAGAGAGTATATATTGGTTACCCGCAGTAATATCCGTGTTAATTTGAGGCTTGTCTGCGTCGATATCTGGGAAACTCCGTGTCTTTTTGCAGATCCTTCAAGAATGCCCAACATCCTAAAGAGGTTGTACGTTGCTTTTTTTTCCCTTTCCCTCATTGTTCTGTGATACTTATATATATTCGGTTCTGTGCACGATAGCCCAGTCTATTGGTCTGTTGTCTCAGGAGTGATTTATCGAGCGGATACCTTCCGTGTTAGCTAACTAGTTAACTCATTTAGCTAATATTGCAAATGGTTACATACAAACTAACAGCCGCATGCCCGCCTAACAACACGGAGCCCGTGGCCATGGCTCAAGCTGCATCAGTGCCAGTGTTGTGTTCCCAGCTTGTATGCTCTTTGCCTAGTTGTGTTTAATCCTTTTTCTCCACGCGGTACGGAGTACCAAGAGGCCTGTTGATCTCGGTGAGACAGTTCTTTTTTTTTTTTTTTTTTTTTTTTTTTTTTCAATACTATGTTCTGAGACGACCTTCTTAAGTTGATATTCGGATCTCGAGATAGGGTTAGACGGCAACACCGCGTGGTATTCTTTTGGCTTCGCCGTTGAAGGCAGCGACACATCGACTTAGCTGTCCGCTTCTTCATGCATGTTCCGTCTATACATACTCTGTACTACGTACACATATACCCTACTCAGAAGAGCAACGTGAGCTCCTTTCTCTCACAGTCCAAATCTCAGTATCCAAGGAGGATGATGTCTGGAAGGGTAGCATCTCATCACCAAGGTAGCTAATTATTATTTTTTTCTTCCCACTCCCTTCCCTCCCGCTCCTTGGCTTGTTTTGCTTTTTCACCTTCCTGGTCGTGATATCCCGGAGATGCAGGATATGTCTGTAGTACAGCAGCATGGACCAACCAGTTCATGACGAAAACAGAAAGACTGTCATCCCTCCTCCAAAAAAGAGAATTTTCTTCCATAAGAAGCAATACCAAATCTGGGTCTTGGAGAGACTTGAGGCAAAAATGAAATAAAAAGGAATTATAGGCGACGAATGAAGGACAAAAGAGGAACAGGAGAAGAAAGAAATGGGCATCACGTTCGTTTAATCCTGCCAAAGCGAATGATATTTGTTTGCTTGAAAAGGAATCTCCTGCGCCTAGGACTGTCGTTGCTTTTCCCACCTCCGGCCATGATAGTATT